>NW_019154132.1:1562672-1802260 GCF_002288905.1 Enhydra lutris kenyoni | reverse complement strand
GGGACGCAGCCACCAAGACCGGCGCCGTCCGCGTCGCTCCCCCCCCCCCCCCCCCCGCCCCCCCGCGCACCCCCTGCCCCCCCCCCCCCCCCCCCCCCCCCCCCCGCCCAGCACCTTCCTGAGTGCAGATTTTGCTCAGCTCAGAGAACAGTTTTCATTTTTCCTCCAATGGCAGGTTTTTAAGAGTCCCATTGCCACCTAAACACTTGCTCCTCAACTCTGACCTGTTTGCACATCTCTACCATTAACAAGACCCCCGGTATAGCCTCCGGGACCAATGACCTGCTTTTATACCGAAGGAAATGCAGAGGCCTTAAGAGTTAATGGTGCTAAATATGTTGGTTTTCCTGCTTTTTCCCTAGGGTAGGTAATGGGGGAGGGAGGGTGCCTGTCTTCCATTTCTTATTCTCTCCCTCTCCCTTCTGCTTCCATTTGTGTGTGTCTCTGTCTCTCTCTCATCTCTCAATCTAAATAGACCTCAAAGCCTTCCCTCAGACCTCTTCATTCCCCAACCTCCAGTTCTGAGACCCCTCCAAGCCCTGTCCCTAGGCCCTGCCAGGAGTTCCACCACCCAGGTCAATGGAGAGGCCCCACCACCTGGCCCTGGCTGCCAGCCCGCTGCTCACCCCATGGGCTCACAAATTGCACTTCCGTGCCCACCCAAGCAGCACCAAGCTGTGTTGACTTAGGGGGCAAATGAGCAACCCACCCAGTCTCCTTCCTGGGAATAGGCACAGCTAAGGGAAAAGATGGGCAGTTTCGTACAAATGACCGGCAGTGCTGACCAGTGGGCTTGGAGGAACCCAAGGGCAGACCAGTGAAAAGAGATGTTCTTTAGGAGAATAGAGGCAGGTGCCGTCTGGAAGAGGAAAGAGGCCTATGGAAGCACCCTTCAGGTTTTCAGAGTCACCCTCCAGACTCCAGATGGGCAGACTCTGAGCAGGAGGCAGTGTCAGGCCCTCTCTGAGGACCACTCAGACCAGCCTCTCCTCTAAGGTGTCTCCCCATGAGAGCTCCACCACTCTCTCCTGTCCTGAAGACAGACTCAGGCCTATATGTAAGGGAATTCCAGATCCTACTGCATCTCCTATAATATGCTCAATATGCCACAAATTTGGAATCAGCGAAGGAAAAAATCAAGTAAACAATAAAAAAAATAATATAAAACAGAGGTTTTCTTTGGAGCCATGGTAAGATGGGAAAGGAGCACGACAAAGGTCTTAAGTCAAGCCTCATGCTCTCTGCACCATATTTTGGTTTCCAGTAAGGCGGACATGGTACATTTTGCTCAATTTTCCACTCCTAATCACGTTGAGAATGTCGTCGAGAAGGGGCTTTCATTCTTCTGAATGGATTTTTGAGCTGGAATTCATTTAATCAACTATTGCTCCTTTTCCAACTGGACTCAGACCTGGAACCTGCCAGTCCTGCTCACATGTGGCCCCAGCTCTGTCCAAGGCCTGAGTGTGTGCTCCAGGTCAGGGTCCCATGTGGCCCATCACCCAGAGGGCTCAGAGCCTGAGCATACTTGCCACTGGGTAGGTAGCTCAAGCTGGGAGACATCTGGGAGAAACTTTGGGGCCCCCAAGGCCTTTTAAAAAGGCCTGGGAGGAAGGCACAGGAGAAAGTGACAAAGAGAGAGACAGAGGTACAAAGACACATAGAACTCAATGAAAAACTTAATGATTAAATTGGATTCACACTCAGAAAGGGAGAGACAGAGTAAAGGAGGTATCAGGTCACACAAGTCCAGTTATGAATGTAGAACCCAAATAGTAAAGGAAGACTTTCTGTTTAAGTGCGAGTGAAAATGCCATTAATAAAAGCTCATTTCAAAGACCCTCTTAGCCTCCTTACAAATTGAAATAGGAGCTTTCAGAAAAGTAGGGTGTCTGAAGCTGACATTTAGGGCCCCATAGCAAATCTCAGCAGTTTTGTTTTGTTTTTAATGCCATTGTGACCACTGTCTGAATAAACTAGGTCTTAATTTTTGGGAGCTCTCCTGAGCTTAAGGCTGCTCCACCCTCTGCTCCCCCACACCCCACAACTTGGTGGAGTGAGGACTATGACATAGTCTCTTGGTCCCTTTTCTGCCTGCCTCCCTCCAAAGCTCTCTGCTTAGCTAAAGAATGACTGTCCGCACAGAATCTAACCTGCCTGGCCAGCTTTATTACATGGCCACATTCAACCTTGCACTTAACACGACATTTGTTTATGACCCGATGGGAAGGGCTAATGGTTTCATGAACCCACTCTGAAAAGAGTTGAGAGGAATCTAAAGAGAAGACCCTGAGATAGCCGGCAGGATCCAGTAGGGAGAACCGGGCTCAGAAGCAAAGGGGGTCTCTCTCCAGGAGCTATAAGATGTGGAGTGAGGGTAGAAAGAAACCGTTGTTCCAACCACCCTTATTTCCAGTACCACTAACAGCTGGGGAGAACACAGATCTGAGTGTCCAAGACCGGGCTCCACAGATGCCTCCAGTCCCTCTTGGGCAGCCTGGCCAGGCAGCCTGGACCTGCAGAAGGTTCAGGGCCTCTCTGGAACCTTGCACCATGAAGAACAAAACTAAAGGCCCTCCATCTTAAAACTGAGACCCACTCCCTAGAGAATAGGATGGGAGAGAAAAGGTCCTATGTCTCTTCTTTACCTATCTGAGTTCAGGGGAGCCTGAGAGGGCTATAAGGCACTCTTGTTTCCTGACCCTTATTTCTGACCCCTGTAGGAAATAGCCAAGAGCTTACAGACCACCAGCACAATTGAGTCTTATTCCTCTGCAAACATCGATTATTAATGACACAAACTGTGTAGAATGATAAATTGTAAAATGCATGCTTGTTTGTATGCAGTCTGGTCAAAAAAGCTCTGCTAACTACATAGCCCTGGAAAATAGTACACGTTCCTACCACATACGCAATACGCCAAAATGCAAGTTTTTATATGGCATGTAACATGCTGGCATTTACTTGCTCGCTGTATAAATTGCTAAGCAAATAAATGCACCCACTGCTACATAAAGGACAAAATACTTACTATCCCAAAGCTTTCTACAGAGGTTCACTTCAAAATTCGCCAAGTCCCGACCACTAGATCCTGCCTTGTGTCCAAGGCTAATTTCAAAATGTACTGTCTGTTAGGTAAAATAGCAAGAAGTTTCTCTTAGAATATTTTACAGAAAAAAATATCCTTATTGCTGAAAAAGTGCAAATCAAACCTGCAAACCACTAAGGAATAAGTAGTTCTCCCAGATTCAATAAGGTCAGCCATAGTTGTTTTCTCTTAAATTGGATGAGAAGCCAAAAGCACATGTGTTGAGAATAGAAAACATTGCCTATATGGTTTAAAAAATCAGAATAATTAGCAGAACTTCTGACCTTGCACTCAAATACAGCTTCTGAACTACTACTTAGGCAACTCCCATAGAAATAACTACATACGAATAACACAAACACCTTCCTAGACACACACGTCTTCCATGCCTGATTTTCAAACGTTGCACTAGAAAAGGGCAAGAATGATAGCTAAGAAGCTTGTCCCCCGAGCAAGTGTGTAAACACTCCCAGGAGTTTAGGAGAGGAGCTCTTCACAGCCGCAGAAGCCCAAGCACTGCACTCATGCCGGTTACCTTCTTCAGCCTCAGGAATTCGGGCCCCGAAGAAGGAAGAGCGAGGGGTGCCGCTGCCCACTCCGCATTCTGGTGTGGTGGGGCAGGGTCCCCAGTCGGGAGAGCGGGTTCTGCCCCCGACAACCACCCTCCCCTCGCCACGCCGTGCTCACCCCGGCAAGGCGGCTCCCGCGCAGGCCGCGTGCGTTTCCTCGGGGCGCGAAGGCAGAGGCTGCCCCGGGGCCGCGCCTCCGACCCACAGCGCCTACCCCACTGTCCCGCAGCCCACCCCTCGGAACCCCGCGGTCAAGCTCTCAAGAGCCAGGCTGGGGTAGGCCCAGGGCTGGCAGCGGCCGCGACGTGCTCTGGCCGTAAAGCCCAGGCCCAAGGAGCGGCAGAGGGGTGCGAGCACGTGGACCCCGAACGCGCCGAACCCGCTGCTCGCTTTGCATATCTCTTGCGTCCCTTAGGCCCAGCGACTCCCCGCGCCGGCCACCGCCAAATGATTTGTGGCCTCTGTAAACCGACCCCCAAAGCTGCGCGAGGACGCAGCCCAGCCGGGGAGGCCGCCTGGGGCCCACGCGCTGGCCCAGGCCGGTCCGGCGCGACCAGGCCCAGGCGGGGCGGGTTGGAAGTTGTCCCTCAAATCGTGCGGTTGCCGAGGCTGCGGGCTGGCGCGGGTCGCGTTGTCACCCGAGAGCAATGGAGTGCCTGTGACCTTTCCATCCCGGCTGAGCACCTAAACACACGTGTGTCTTCAAAACAAAGGCGGCGAGCGAATAGTATAAAAAGGGAGCACCGTGGGCCAGGTGGCGCGAGGCGGAGGTGCGGGATGAGCGGGACAAGCTGCTTTCCCGCGGCTCCACGGGCCCAGGCGGCGAGGGCCCGAAAGCGCTCCTCCTGGCTTCGCAACCCTCGTCCCTCCACACACAGCCCTGCTCTTTGCCATTTTCTGTTCAGCCCGATCTTTCAGGCACCCACGACCCAACCTGTGATTAATCCATCACAGCTAACGAGAGGTCTCCGCGGACTCTTTCCCCCCACCCAAACAACTGATTTCGGGGGAGAGGCAGCGGGGAGGAGAGCGAGAATCCGGGGACTGGAGGCGGCGGCGGCGGGGGGTGGGGGCGGGGGGCAGGGGTTGGGGGTTGGGGGTATAGAGGAAGGAGCTCCAAACACAAACAGAAGCCGGGCCCAGGCCGCGGCGGGTAATTACAACTAATTAGCTGCAGAGCGTTCCCGTCCGGGAGCGGCGTCCCGGAGGCAGGCGTCGGGCCAGGAGCGACCCGGCAAGACCAGGGCCGCGGAGAAACGCCCAAGCAGGAAAGCCCCGGGTGGGCCACAGGTCTACCCTCGCCAAGTCCCCATTCCAAAACGTTGCATCAGGCAAGTCGAGAAAGTCACAGTCTCGGCTGCCGGAGCTGACCGGCCTTGGGATAGGTCACCCATCCGAGCGGACGGGGCCATTCCGTTGGTCACCTGCTGCCGCTTCCCATCTGGGCCTAGACAACCCAGCTCCAGCCACCGGACCTTTTGTCCGCAAATCCTGGCTCCACGGTCAGCTCCCCAAAGTGCACCAACGCACAAACTCCACGAGGTCTGGCAGTGGATTCTTTCCCTTCACCACCCACCCCAAGTGGGTAACCCGACGCAGCGCCAGCGCCACGGGCTGAGACAGCCAAGCGGAGGTATAAACGCAGCAGTCAGGCGAGTCTCAGCCGGCCTGACCCGGAGAGACACCCGCGCCCTGGGCCGCTGCGCTCTTCCTTAGCTATTAGGTTACGACTCTGAGCGAGGAGACCCAGCAAATCAGAGGCCACGTAAAGCAGGTTTTGACTGAAATTAGAGTGTATTTATTTGCAGCAATCCTTTAACAATGATCAAATTTTGACAACAAGCAATAGCAATTACTGCTAAGTGTTGCCTCTAGATAGGAGCGGCAGATAGGAGGAAACTGTATTATCTCGAAAACAAACTGAAAGGCCCTGAATGTCTGTAATCAAATCGCCATCTCTCCAAAGTCTGATTGACAGGGCAGATCACCCTAAGATAATGAATTTATTACATTTCCTGGGTTATTTACAAAGGGGGAGGGTCATTCTGGGTTGCCCCCTAGGTTTAACTGTAAATTAACAAGAGATTATTAAAATGGATTGAAAAGAAACCACCCTAGACTAAAATGTTCTGCTCTTCTCTCCTTCCTTCTTATTGCTTTAAATTTTTTTCAAAAAATAATTGTTCTACAAACATATCTTCTAAAATAGTTTCCCAAAGATTACATAACCCTTTCCAACCCATAGTGTGTGTGTGTGTGTGTATACATATAGATATATATACACACATATGTATGTGTGTATATATATCTATATGTATATATATAGTTTTAAAAATCAACCCTTCTATGTAACACATGAAAGATTGTAAATGTGAATGAGTTAAATATATACATTTAAAAATTGGTTTATTTTTCCTCTTATAAAGTAGTGAAATTAATAGGCAAAATTTCTATCCAGCATTTGGCTCATGGGGATGTATAATAGAATCACGATTTTTTATGTGCTACACAAGCCAAATATTCATTTGTGTATATCTAGAGGCACATTCACATATCTCTACACACAGGTATCACTGTGGTAACACCACTGCTGATTCATGGGCTTAGAATTTTCAGATCATGTTCTGTCCTTACTGAAAAAAAATATATATTTGTGTATATGCCAACTCAGATCTGTTTAGGAAAATATCTTTTGACTAGCCACAAAGCAAGCTGACTATATAGTACATTTTGCAGAAGATGCTGCAGGAAAAAAAAAATCTAAACAAAAAGAGACTTTCATGTGAAGTTTGACAAGGAATAGTCACAGGGTTCCTCCATTTTTCAGCTATTTAGGAGAAGAATAGGTCATTTCTAGTCTTTCAATCTGAAATCTTTTTTTCTTATAATAATTACGGCTGTATTAAAGTATCCAGACATATAGATCTCATTCAAACTGAATGGTAATTTATTAATAAACAAACAATGAATATGTTCAACAAAAAGGAAAAAAAGATGATAGAATAAGATTAATACAGTTTCCCTTTTTATAATGAAAAAAAAAGCACAATTTAAAGTTTCAGGCAATTTAACGTCAGGTTTTGGAAACACTTTCTGGCGTTTGGTCCACGACATCCAACTACAAATTAAAAATAAATTACTATGTTGCAATTTACATTTTAAAACAAGTCCATGAATAAAAAGAAAGCGATTTTCATATACGGGGACTTTCCCCCTCCTTTCAACATAGGATAAAATATCTTACAGGTGAGAGGTGGAGGTAAGAGAAGGGCAGGGGAATGGGAGAGAAGGGAGAAAAGCGTGATCTCTGAAAAGCAAGAAGAAACTTACGTGTTATCTGGAGTAACACTGTCCTTTAATAAACCATGATTTTGCTGTCTCTGTACAAAATAGTTTACTGTTTTGTTTATTTAGATAAGGCAAAGTGAAGGTGGCTCTGAATCTTTTAAGAAAATAGTTTTCTTTGTGCTGGTGAGTTGAATTTTTGGAGGGATTCTGTTCGCTGGTTTGGTGAATGTTTTTCAAGGTTTTTTGTTTTTAATTGGATTTCTTTTTCTCTTCTTTTTTTGGTTTCGATTTGCATTGATGGTTCTTTTGGCTGTTCCTGCTTTAGGGTTCCATTCAGTCCGACTCTGGAGGGGGGGTCGGGGGTGTCAAAACTTGCTACAGTCGTAGACGAAAGCCCCGGACGTGCGGTACAGAGACTGGCTGGAAGGGAAGGCCATCTGACAGCTACTATTCCCGTTCACCGGAGAGTTGTTCAAGCCGATCCTCTGTGACTCGAACATCTCCCGCACAGAGTGGAAGTTCTGCTGCTGGCCCGGATAGCCCGCGGCGGCCGCCGCCGCCGCCGCGCTCGCCAGGTGGCCCAGGTCTCCGCCCGCCTGGTTCAGGTACCACGAGGTGAGGCGGCCTTGGTGGGCCGCAGGGTGGTGGCCGGTCTCCTGGCCCCCGCCGCCGTGACTCAGGGACGAGGAGCTGCTGCTGGTGACTGGGGGCAGAGAGTAGTCGGGCAGGGGGTCGTCCACTGCCGAGCCGCCCGCGCCCCCCGGCGCGCCCTGCAAGTGGCCGCCGCGCTCTCCCGCCGCGTACAGGCTCATGGCCTGCAGGTTGCAGTGGTAGGTTCCGGCGCCCGCCGCGCCGCCGCCGCCGCCGCCCCCTCCGCCGCTGCCCCCGCCAGAGCTGCCGGCGCTGGAGCTCTGGCTGCAGGGGGAGCTGTAGAGAGAGCTCTGGCCAGGCGAGTAGGCGCCGAGCGCCAGCGGGGGTGCGATGCCCGAGCGCGAGGACCCGGCTGCCGAGGCCAGGAGGCCTGAGTTGAGCTCCGCGGCCGCGCCCTGCGGCGACCCCCGAAGCGATGTCATGATGTTGTCCACGCTGAAGCCCTGACTGTGGTGCGGCGGAGGCGGCGCGGGCTGGGCGGGCGGCGGCGGCTGCGCGGGCTCCGCGCCGTCCAGGCTCAGTGGCCGCGCGGAAGGCAGGCTGCCCGGGGGGCTGCTCCCACTCGACAGGCTGCTGCTACTGCTGTCGGGGCTTTCGATTTTGGGCACCGCGGCGGCGCTGCCGCTGCCCAGGGCGGCGGCTGGGGACAGGGGCTGGGGCGGCGAGGGGCACGTACCGTTCTCGGTTTTGATGTCCTGAATGCGCACTGGCGGCGGCTGCGGTCCGGGCGCGGCGCCGTCTGCCTGCTCGGGCGGCGCGGGCGGGGGCTGGCGACCCGGCTGCGGCGGCGGCGGCTCCTTGAGGTGCAGCCGGTCCTTCTCCTCCTTGTCCTTCACCGCGTCCTTCTTCTTGAAGCGCCGCCGTCGCCGGAGGAAGCTGCCGTTCTCGAACATGTTGTACGAGTCCGGGTCCAGCGTCCAGTAGCTGCCCTTGCCGGGTTTCTTGTCGTCGCGGGGCACCTTGACGAAGCACTCGTTCAGGGAGAGGTTGTGACGAATGCTGTTCTGCCAGCCTTGTTTATTGTCCCGATAGAAAGGGAAGCGGTCCATGATGAACTGGTAGATGCCGTTGAGGGTGATCTTCTTGTCCGGGGCGTTCTGGATAGCCATGGTGATGAGCGCGATGTAGCTATAGGGAGGCTTCACCATGTCCTTGGGCTGTGGCTGCGGCGTGTAGGGCCCATAAGCGCGGGCCATGCCGCCCGGGTACTGCTCGGCGTGCGCCGGGTGCGAGTACACGCTCATGGGGGCCGGCATGGCTGTGTAGCCGCCCCCGGCCGCCGCCGCCGCGGCGCGGTAGTAGCTCTGCTCTCCGCCAAGGTAGGGCACCACTCCCAGGGAGTTGGGGCTGGACACGGAGTAGCGCGCCTGCATGGCCCCCGCTCGCCGCCGCCGCCCCGCGCCTCCCGCCGCCCCCCACCCTCCCTAGGCCGGCCACGCCGCGCCGGCTGCCCAGTCCGAGTCCGGGCCCCACAGAGCTGGTGCCGGGCCGCCGCGCTGAGTCGGGCTCGGCCGCCGCCGCCTCCCGAAGCCGCCGGCCGCGCGCGGCCTCTGCCTGCGCTTGATCGAGCTCTTGGGGCGCCTCGGGCCACTTCGGGGTCCGTGCTAGGGAAGAGAGCCGGACGAGGACGCGGCAAACGGCCTTGGAGGAACCCGCGGAGCAACTTCCAGGCGAAAACGGCAAAACAGAGTCAAAACTATAAAAACAAGAAGGCGCCCTTCTCGCCACACTGCCTGCGCCTTCCAGGAGACTCTGCCCTGAGCCGCCGGCGAAGGCGGCCAAATACCAGGGGCGGGGGGCAGCGCGCCGGCCGCCTTCCCGGGCCCCGCGTCACCTTTTTTTCAGTCTCTCGCGCGCCGGCCGCTTAAGGAAGCATTGGGAAAACTTCTGAACTTTTGAGCATCCGTCACCCAGGCGAGGACTTTTTTACGCAGTTACATTTTTTCCGGGCCGCGGAGCCCCGCCCCACCCCAGCAGCAGCAGCCAATGGTCGGCGAGAACCGCCTCTGAATGAGCCGGAGGCCGAGCCCTGGCTGCCCGCGCCCAGCTGCGGGAGGACCGCAGGGCTGACCACACGCGCGCCGGCGGTTCGGAGCCCGCGCCCCTACCCCTGCCCCTGCCCGCGCCAGGCCTGCGCCCACAGCAAAATCGTTCCCCGAGCCCCAGCCGTCCGCTGCCGCTTCCCACACTGTCTCCCACTCCCGGCCCTCCGCACAGGCGTCCATTGTTCTCGCAGACTTCCTGGGTCCTCTTGGGCCCCACGCAGACCCTTCCTCCGTCCACCGCTCCAAGATGTCACCGAGTACTCGAGCCCCAACTTGGGATGGCTCTCTCCCATTCCTTGGTCGATCTGGCTGATTCTAGTGCCGGGATTTCCTGGGCTTCTCTTCCCCTCCTCCTTTTCAAACCCCTCACCTTTCCTCTCTTTCCACTTCTTCCCTCTCGTTGCCAGTCTCACTTGGTTCACAGATATGTTCATTTGCCCCTCACCTGGAGATTCTCTTGTCCGGGAGCTGGGTTGCAAAGGACAGGGTTTTAAGGCTCAGTCATAGCCATGCTTTCCCGGCGGGGCAGGAATTGTCGCCCCCACCTCGGCTGCCTCGTGACATCCACCCAGTAGAAGTAAGGGAGAGGGGATATGGGGCCTTGCCGGGACCGCTGCCCAGGTAGGCTCCGCCTGCCGCATTTCAGGCCACCTTGCTCCTCGTCTCCCCCAGGGCATTTGACACCCCAAGGGTGTTAGAGGCTCTGGCTGCAGGGGCCAGGAGGCTTCCTTGCGCTCCCCTGTGGCGGGAAGGGTGGGGGGCGTACGTGATCCCTAAAGTTCGCCACAAGCCGCAGGGTCTTTGCCTCTGGTCCGGCATGTTTCGGCTTAGAGGAGGGGTCACGCTTCGGGCTCAGTGACATTAGCAGGTGTGATGACAAGAAGCAAATAAACACGTCCAAGAACTTAACGCGTTTCAGTTCAACCTCCATCTCCACACGCGCGGTGCTGCCGACTTGCAGATAACGGGTGTGTTGGCGGGGTGGGGGCGCAGTTCAGAATCGCACCTGCGGAACAGCTCAAGGATTGGGGGGTGGGGTAAGCACGGAGGGCATATCCTTGTGCACGCCTGAAATGTACAGTTTCTGAAGGACTGGAATGGCATGAAAAGAGGAGAAAGGGAAAAAAACGAAGGAGCAGGAAGAAATTTGGCCACCCTCCGCCTGCAGCTCAATTCTGCCTTTTGGCAACTCTAGAAAAGACCCTCCTGAAGACTGAAGACTAGATCCTTTACCAGAAGCCGGGGCGGGCGGTGGGGGGGGGGTGTTGCCAAGCTTAGGAAACTGTGAAGAAGAGTAGTGTGACGCATTTAACACCGCCACTCCCCCAATTTCTGACAATCTTTAACTGCAAGGACGTGTTGGGAGCCCCTTTTGGCTTCCCAGCTGGAATCCCGGCTTCCTTACTGCACAAAAATTCTCATTGTCGCTTTAGTTGTTAGATATCAAAGGGGCTGACTTGTGTAGCAGACTCAGCTCCGTGTTACTTGAACATTTAAAAAATAGCGTGTTTCAGAATGGACTTTTACATGGAAAGAAAAGGACCTGCTACTTCTAGAACTAGCGAGGGGGTGGGGGGTTGCCGGAAGTTCCGATTCCTGAGGCAGCTGCCTCTTGGCCTGCTGTGCTTTTGGGACACTTGGAACTCCTTTTCCAGGGTGTTTGCAACGCCCGGGAGGGCTCGGATTGGAAGAAACACTTGATTTATCAGCAGGAGGCTCAGTATTTGATGGTTCCTAAAAATACTTGCAAGGGAGGAAGGGGGGAGAAGACCCCCCCCCAACTGAAAAATTAATTCATGTCCAACTCCCATTCCTATACTCCTTGGCTGATGCTCTATGGGGCACTCTGGCTTCAACCTGGAAGCCAATTAATTGGTCTCCCTAAACGCCCCAGTATTAGGTGAATTTGAACTTCAAACTGCATCTCCAAGGCTCACAGTGCATGGAAAGGAAAGCAGCAATAGCGACTCGTTTGTGTTCCTAATGTGGGAAACGGCTGCCCCGGGTTTTGCAATGGTCGGTTGTGTTTAGCGGTCTCTCCCCAGCACACCGTCTCCTTCCCTCCCCTCGCTGTCTTCCTCGGCCAGCCCCAAGAAGTGTGAACAGCTTGTTATGTAAATTGCAAATCGAACAGAGGTGGTGTTCTGGGCTCCCCACTTTGGATATAAAAGTTACCGTTGTGAAATTAGTATCTGGCATGCGGGAAAAAAAAATGGAGGGATGCAGTTTTATAAAGATCAACTTTCCACTGGTTTAGCTCTGGATATTCGCCAGGAAAAGATATTTGCATTTGTGTTTTATAAGCTTACTCGGAAACAAACCTCCAGTAAACGGCTTGATTATATTTCAAGTACTTTGCTTATTTTATTATTGTTGTTAGTGGTGTTATTTTAACGTTAAGGCACAGAAATGAAGTCTTTTGGGCAATGGGTTAAATTTTTTATTTTCAGTTAAAGTTTTTGATGCCCCTTTTCCCAGCTCCTGGGGTAGTTCAGTCATCAGTCTCCCAAACAACCCTTGACTCAACTGGCAGAAATGCCCCGGCAGGAAACCTTGGGCTTCTTTTCTGACACCTCCCGTGCTTGCAGCCTGAAGGTCCGGCAGGCGACTGCAGTAAAGGTATTTGGGGGAACTGTTGCTTCACCCGCCCCGCCAGCCCCCAGCCCCACCTTGACCTGCCAGGTGGGGTTACAATTCCTGGGGCCCACTGAGGGGTTCTTAGCTCTGAGGAGGGGGCGTGACGTCACAGCGATATTTAAAACAAGGCCTCCCCAGGGCCCCTACTGTAGAAAAGCACCAGGGGGATGTGGCGAGCACTCCAGGAAATGCTTGGATTCCGAACGTGGTGACACCGCAGGAATGTGTGTTTTGGGGAGAGTGGGGGTGGGGGTGAAGGAGATAGTGCCCTAACGCAGGTCACCAGGAGCCAGAAGGAGCTCTTTCTCTTTTCTTTTCTTTTTATTCAAGTCGAGTAGAGGGAATAAGGATTCACACGAGCCCTGAGTTCAAGAAATGACTCCCGAGCGGTCTCAGACTAGCCCAGGTGCATAGATTGTCCTCTGAGTCAGAGACCCCTCAGGAACTTTCCAGCCCCAGCAGCCCAGTCGTCCCTAGACCTGCTGAGACCCCCTCCCAGTGGCAGTGCCGGCGTATCCAGCTTTTGGCTCTCAGTTATGCCCAAGAAGCTGGCCCGTCAGGGGTCTAGGCGGCCCTCATGCGGATTCCCAGGGGCCCCCACTTGGTCCAGGAGCTGCGGGGAAACAGCAAAAGTAGGCTTAAAGATGAGGGAAGAGAGTTCTGCTCTAGACGGTGAGTGGAATCCAGAGGATTCTGCAAAATCAGGAGGGAGGCTGCAGGTCAGCTGCCGTCTTACCTTCTCCCACTCTGCTGCCAGGAGACAAACTGGAAGATTAAGGCAATTACCCTGCCAATGAGATTTGAAAACTCCCCACTACACCAAAATCACAAATAACCGGATCAAAGTCCGTGTGGGGGGTGTCTTTGAGCTATTTAGATAGATGCCTGTGGTTCTAAATATGGCCTCTTTTGCGCAGACCAGGAATCCGGGAGTAGGAGAGGATATTTCAGTGTCAATAACCGTTATTCGTTATCAAATCTTCAGCCCGGAAGGTAGCGTTTGTCTTCAATGAGACTTGTCAGCAGAGGGAGGAGGCGGGGACCCAACGTCTGGGTGGCGGAGACTCAGAGGCTTGCTTTCTTCTTCCCTCTTAGTTGGGGGGTTTCTGAGTAGAAGTTCTGTTAACGTGGTACCTGTAATTCAGCCCTCAGCAGAAAAATAATTCCTACAACAAATAAAAGAGCGTTTGTTTTTCGATTATGTTTAAAGACAAAGTGATCCACATTGCCTGTCTCCATGATTGAACTAATTGGATAGTTGCCCTCATAGGAGCAGATCTCCACAGGAAGTTTCTGTGATGCGATAATTTAATGTCATACCCCAAGTCCCCAAGATGGGCCGTCCCACTAATTACTTACTCAGGAGAATGCTCTTTGTTACCCCGTCGGGTCGGCCCACCTGTCACCTCAGAGCCGATCTGAGTAGCAAGGAAGGGGCACAGGGCCTGTGGGAAGTGAATCTTTAACTTTAGTGCCTGGCTGCAAAAGACTGAGGGCTTCCTTTGTCCAGGCAGAGGTAGATAGACAACTGAACTGTCGTCTTTCATTAACAATGCAGGACAGGAATAAAGTCCATGAAGGGGTGGGTGATTGGAAAGGACTAGGTGCCTGCGTGTGCATGCGCGCACCTGCTTGGCCTCGCATCCTGGTCCCCAGCAGACTCAGGACCGCTGCAGCAAGGCAGGTCCTGAAGGGTAGAGGCCCCGCTTCCTCGCAGCTTCCTGACACCGGCTCATTTGAGGCGCGCGCAGCGCAGGGCCCTGCGGTCCTTCATCCCCCAAGGCGGTAGCACAGCACTGGGATTGCAGGGTGCGGGCGGGCGCCGGCGGCCAGAGAACCCGCGGGGCGAAGGCGCCTTCCGGGGGCTGGAGTGTAAAGCGCGCTCTCCTGCACAGATGCGCCTGGGCTACGGATCCGCGGACAGACCCACAGACAGTTCAGAGCTTCAGGCCAGGTGAGGTCGGTTGCACCTTGCTGGTGGCTGGGCCTGTGTCCCGCGGGCGGTGGGAACTTCCCGGGTCTCCAGCACCGTCCGGCGGCGGACCTCGAGCCCGGGTTGCCACCCTTCCTCTCGCCGGAAAGCGACCGTCGCAGAGCCTGAGCCTCGACGCTCCGGGGCCTTCGCTTGTCTGGCGGGCCATTGCTCTGGGACGTCCCTCTCGACGTCCCTCACCCTGCCCCCAGGGCGTCCCACCGCTCAGAGGCAAGGCTGGGCTTGGTGTGCGAAAAGCGCGGCCAGCTGCTCACCCCAGACCATGCGGGGAGCAGCCGCGGAACCCTCGGCCAGAGCCGGCCGTTTGCACCTCTCAGGGACAGGACGCGGCCGACACCTGGCTAGGTGCAACAGGCCTCTCCCGGAGGGCAGCTGTCCTCGCGTGCGCTGCGGCTGGAAGCGGTGGTCTGCTGGTCGGGGTCCCCTTCCGCCCTCCACAGTCTTCCCGCCTTTTCCCCGCGAACGCAGAGCAGGGAAGAAGAGGTGTGGGAAGTCCCAAGACCGCTCGGCCGCACTGGGCTGGCGCTACCCGGCTGGCGGCGCAAGTCCCCAGCCAAGTCCCGCGGCCTGGGGCCGGGGACTCTCTGGCGGCTCCGGGCTCCCTCACCCGGCTCTGCGCGTGCTCCGAGCGCCCCCTGCGGTCCGCAGCTTTGTCTCCGCTGCGCCTCTGCGGCGGCGTGAGGTCCCCTGCCCCGCTCGGGCCCTTCACTTCCTGAGCCTTTCCCGGGGAAAGGGTTTCCTGAGGAAGGGGTCCTTACGGGTGGCCACGCTGCTGGAGTGGGACCGCGGGGTGTCCGGCTCCTTGTTTTCTCACCCTGAAACCTACCTGGGATCCAGACGAGAGCAGTCTGAAGTCCCATGAGGAGACGGTCTCAGACTCCGAGGCATGGACCAGGGACGTTTTTGTTCCTGGAGCCCTAGGTGACCTGGTCCTGGGGCTTGCAGCCACCGGCTACATTCCTTCCAGGCGGCCCCTTTTAATTGATGTGCAGGTTACAGAAAAAAGCAAGGCCGCTTCATCAAATGAATTACATTCTGGGAGATGCCAAGGAATGTATTTACTGGCAGCCAGGTTTGCCAATAAAAGTTGCAAATGAAGACTGCTGGTTTCCAGGAAAATGTACTTCTGTTTTCTAACCACACCTTAGTCTTAATTATGAAAAAACTGAACCTCCAAAGAACCTGTTTAGAGAACAGGACTAGTGAGTGGCAGTGATAGTGGCTACTAGTGCGGTCTCACACCCCCACACACATTTACACACCCCAGAGACACCGTATGACAACACAGACCATGCACACTGCAGCTTTACCCAGGGAAAGACTTGCCAATATTTACATACACAGTAGACACAGACACAAGGCTAGACGCTGGCACACAGAGAGGTATGCATTCGGATTAGTGCTATTTAGTTTGGAAGCAAAGAACTAAGAAAAGATAAACTATGGCAAATAAAGAGGCAAATTTCCACAGAATATTAAATAGAAATAAATGTATGAAAGGAAAGGAGGCACTTGCTCCGCAGTATTTAGCTACTCCTAAATTTGCCCTAGTGTTTTTTAAGGCCAATAGTTGAGTAGGGTTAAACTCTAAGTTAGGAGTGACAAAAAAAAAGGAAATCCAGAATTTACTTTTACTGAGGTTGGGATCACAAAATTTACTTTTACTGGCTTGGGATCACAAAAACCCCTGTCAGAATTGGGGAAAAAATGGGACAGCTCTTTGTTTTCTCCATCGTTTACCCCTTTAGACACTTGGCAGAGGAGGGTACCAGTGAAGTGTAAATTTGTTTGATATGACACTTCTCTACTCTCAGCCACAGACCCTTAGACAATGACAAGAAGATGCACAGAGCATTTCTTATGTTGTCATTCTGCTGAGGGCTTCAAGTAATCCTTTCCTTTAATCCTCACAAGGATGTGGACACTATTATCTGCATCTTATGTGGGAGGGAACCAAGTCTCAGAGAGAGTCAGTTACTTGGCCGAAATTACAATGCCCTCACAATTTTATTTTGTGTGTTTTCTGAGTCTAACACGCCACTTAAAAAAAAAGATTTTATTTATTTACTTGAGAGAGAGAGAGAGAGAGTGAGAGAGAGAGCATGAGAGGGGAGAGGGTTAGAGGGAGAAGCAGACTCCCTGCTGAGCAGGGAGCCCGATGCGGGACTCAATCCTGGGACTCCAGGATCATGACCTGAGCCGAAGGCAGTCGCTTAACCAACTGAGCCACCCAGGGGCCCTTAACACTCCATTTCTGATAAAGTACATCATTTACGTGCTACTAAGGGAAGAAAAACTAAACCTGTGTCCATCGCCAGTGGATTAAGTCTCACCTCTATTTTGGATGTTAAAATGTGCATTTCAGATCAATATATCATTTCAGATCAATATATATTGGCTGATCCATTTAGTCAGCAAATACATGGAGGCTTTCTTTGTGTTCAGCATGATTCTAGCAGCTGAT
Source organism: Enhydra lutris kenyoni (assembly GCF_002288905.1). NCBI lineage: Eukaryota > Metazoa > Chordata > Mammalia > Carnivora > Mustelidae > Enhydra > Enhydra lutris. The sequence goes on along the minus strand of NW_019154132.1, from coordinate 1,785,525 downwards.
ATATGACATAATACCCTTTGCTGGACACCTTTGTGAAGGTAAATAGTAATCACTGTGGGGAAACATTGGTCACAGCCATACTTGAATCTGTTGTATGTGTGGAAGCTTACTTGACCTGCACAGAGCTACCGTGTCTGCACACAGATGTTCTAGAGATGCTTCTCAAATGGGTGAGGCAGGGGCCTCATCCAGCACTTGCAAAGTCCAGTGCAGCTTTCCCTCATCCAGTCATCCCAGCCTTTCAGCTTTAAGTTGCACCAGACCCTGGAGTCTAATCCAGTGGAGGCCTTTGGCCATGTGGGGCTTCGGCAGACGGGGGGATTGGGGGGGAGGATAGCAGCAGGGAAGCAGCAGAGGTGGGGAGGGGGGGGATAAGAATAGGCAAGAGGGCCTTTTTCCCCTTTCTGGGAAAGAATCCCTCCCCTTCCCAACTTGGACCTGGCCTGGGCCTGGAGGATCGATCCAGAAGACAATAGGGTAGGAAGAGGTTCACCTCCTAGCGGAGCCAAAAGAGGCCTCAAGACCTCCGCTAGGCCTGTGGGGAGAACACTGCCTCTCCCATCTCCGGAGCTTCTGGGAGTGAGGGGTTCTGCTCTCCCAGGGAAGGAGGGAGAGCGGTGTGCTAGACCTAGCCTGTCGAAGGGCCCCTCTGCATCGGGATCTCCCATGTCTTTCCCGGAAGAGCCGAGTGTGCCCAGCCCTGGCAACCGGCATGTCCAGCACTGCTGGGTGCGTCCTATCAGCTGGTAGCTGCAGCGGGCGGTGGGCACCACGGCCAGACTCCTTTGGGACAGCCCCAGCCCTCGCTGGCTGCGCGACAGTCTGGGACTGCCCTGCTTCTCTTCAAGGCCAGCCAGTGTGGGCGTCTGGTCTCCCTTTGTCTGTCCCTGCAGTGAGCGGAGGAAGGTTCTTTTAAAGGCCAGGCTGTTGTGTTCACACAGGCGCAGGCACGTAACCCCGAACCAGGGCCTGTGTTTAGTCTATCTCGCTGACGTCCTTCCTGAACAGATGGGAAGAGGAAACGATTCTCTTAGCCATTTTTGCCTTTACGGCACCCCTGCCCATCCGTCATTTTCTCGCCTAGCGTCTCCAGGGCACGCGGTCGGCCCTGGCTGCCCAGAGAGAGTCCCCACCGGCAGACTGTCACAGGAGACGCTGGCCGCCGCCCACCCCACATGTGCGTTTCCTCCTTCCTTTCGCACAAAGGTTTACATTATGGGCTATCCTTATGATGAAACAGGCTCCAGATTAGATAAGGTTAAATTACACTTTTATAAGGTGCCAGTGTGGTCTTGGAGGACATTCTCCTTTTACTTGTGAGTGTGCACATATAATACTAGCTTGTTTTCATACTTATCTCTCTTCCCAAGTAGACAACGTATATACACACTGTGACTTATTAGGGAGAGGACCACTCACTGCCCCAAGGGGGGAAAATTAGCTACTTGCCAAGAAAGAGCAAGTTGCTCCCGTTGCGGACTTCTGGGAACTGGCCCAGTCAGCAAGGCAGAATTGTTTTGCTTTTGTGTGTGGTAATTCTTCACAGTGCTCAGTGCCATCTTAAGAAACACCCGATAGTAGTTTTCATTGTTTGCCTTTATGAGTATTTGCTATCAAAGATGATTTGTTAGGTGTATTTGTTTTAGTAAGGAACACGTCCAAAGGCAGGCAGACGTGTCACTGGGAAAATGTTTTGGCAGGAGTCGAGCAGGGGTTTTACATAATAGGAAAACAAACGGGGCCCCGCCCTCCTCACATCAAGGCAAACAGTCACATATTTTGTTTAATATCAGTCACACTGTCTACTGTCTGCTGGAAGTAGGTTAATTTTCTAGTAGACATCACTATCATTGATGTCAACTGTTTTTTTCCCCCCCCCTGGAACAGTCTCAGACTTAACACAGATCATGATGCTTTGTCCGTTTTAGTTTGTCTTTGGATATTTTAAAAGAGAGGGCTGATGCACGGCCATAACATTTCCTTTTATATTCAAATGAATTTTGAAAAATCTGTGTTTCGTATTTCTCCTTAGTTTGGCAAATTTTGAATTTCCCTCGATTATGGATTAAATGGAGTAAAATAAACAAGTTTGTCTTACTTTTCCCCTTCTCTTGCTGGTTTGTACATCAACGCTCCTGATGATACCTATATAGCTTTGCTGATTTCAAGGAGATTCGATTATCAGATGGTGTTGACAGTCTGTTGTAAATCTCATAAAAGGAGAGTTGTATTTTATTCTCTGACTGTGCCAAACTTTTTCCAAGTAGGTATTTAGAACCCAGAAAGCATCCCTTAGCAGATCAGAGTAATATTAAATACAGGTCAAGTGCTGGCTTCAGAATTCTTGGCAATGTCCCTTTAAAAACATGCCTAGATATGCTTTTTTTTTTCTAGACATGATATGCCTAGATCTGCTTTTCCAATATTAGCATGACTTTCAGTTTTATCCACCAGACAAATATTTTAAGTGTGTACATTTGGTGGAAAAAGAAAATGATGGATGCATAATTTGTGCTTTCTCTCTTAGGACGAGTTTGAATTTTGAATAGCTTTCTCTAATATATACCTTGAGAAATTCAATTCATTTCCCCTTCCCGCTGTGCTTCATTTCTGGCCATTTAATATTACACTTAAAATTTGAAGTCAGCTGGGTGTGGGGGCATGGGAGGAGAGAGTGGAGGTGAGGTCAGAAGGAGAGATCAAACCAAGAAGAAAAATTTTGAAGAAAAAATTTGATGGGTCTTTTACTGATACCACTTTCTCTTAGGAAGCATAATGACTGTGCTTCTGAATTCTTTCCTATGCTGAAGGGTTTTTTCCTGTTCATAAGGGGTCATGTGGATGCTGCAGGGGAGCCCTCCTGGCTGGCGATTCCATATGAGACCCCACTGGGAGCCCCTAGGCTAGGAAGACATAGGGCCCCCCTGTCTGTTGATGGGTTTTGCTTTGTATTTTATTAGTACTAGTATTAGTATTTGCAGGAGGAGGGTGATTTTCTTTCAAGCATGGCCCCTTTTTTTTTTCCCCTTTAAGCTACATGAACTCTCTCTCAGTTCAGGACAAACTGCTTCTATATCTCCATTTTCTTCCATTGCATCCCTGGGGAGGGAAAGAGAAATGGCGGGGGGTGGGCTCTGCGTACTGGTGGCAAAGAGAAGGAACCTGGATGGAGAGAGGAAGAGTACTGGAGAGATCCTTCCCCCTCCCCCTTTTCCTCTCTGTAGTCACAGCCCCCCTCCTCCTGGCAGGGGGCAGGGGGCACCTGAGAGATCAATGTCCTGGCTGTGGACACCCCTGGAAGCGGTTCAAGAAATTGAATGTAGCTTCTGGTTACAGGGGCAGGAGGGCCGTCCACCTAGCTGCCCTGCCAAACACAGGCTTACAGAGAAAATGCTTACACCTGACACAGGAAGCCGTATTTGTATCAATGTTGGGAAACTTTGGGGCCTTCTTATTGTGCCCCCCCCAAGGGGAGGGGAAAAGCAGGGGTCCCGCAGGGAGAAGCTGGGTGGGGCCAAGAGTCCTGCCTGGCCTGCCTTCCTGGTGGGGTGGGGTCCATCCGGAAGCGGCTAGAAGCAGGAGGAGAGGTCTCCTGTGCATTCGTTTCCTGGGCCTAGCGCTGCTGCCCGCTGCCCTTGTCCTCTCTCTGCATGAAGTGTGGGTGTTCTCCGTGAATATTTTCCGTCTCCATGTGGAGTTCTATGTCTGCCTGGTCCAATTTCTGCCCACATTCAGTAGACACCACGAAAGGCCATTTTTCTTTTTGAAGCGGATCCAAAACTATACACATGATGAAGTGCAGGCAGGACGTCTGTGGAAAAAAATAACTTCTCCCAATTATTTCAATGGAACAGAATGGTTGGACCGCGGCAAGCAAAATCTGACAGAGAAGTGAAACCTTGCCCCACTCAGGTCCAGGCACTAGCCGCAGGGTGGAGGTGGGGGAGGTGTTCTGTGGCCACAGCATTTAGCTACACCCTGCAAGGCCCAGCAGCTCCAAGCAGGCACGGGACGTCGAGCGGGAGGTGCTGAGTGGTGCCTCAGTTTACCTTGTTTTCAAAGGAGAGCATAATCTCTCTTTTAACAGAAAAGTTTTAGCTTAAAAAGTTTTAGCTTAAAAGTTAAAAAGAGGGATTTTTATGGCATGACCTCGGTGGAGAAACTTTGGAATGCCTTTGAAAAAAGAAACTGTGCAAATACAGGAAATTAAAAAACGCTGATTATACATAGTGAACGCAAGCGTGTACCCGTGCTCTGAAGTACCAGTGAGCTTCTTTGGAGTCTCACGTTTCTACCCTAATCTGTACACGCTGATGGGAGTTGTGTGTTCAAGTCTGACTGCGCTGAGAAGGAAAACTGCAGTTAAGGAAGTCACAGCCTCAGGGAGAGCAGATCGGATCAGAGGGGCCCAAGCAGGGGTTTATCCTCAGAGGCCCTCCCCAGACTTTATTGCTACAATGGTTTGTGTATGAACCATCCGGCTGAGCTGCAGAAGAAAGTGTGTTACAGGGCCAAAAAAGGGGGGGCATGTGAGCCCCAGGGGGAGGTCCCGAATGCATTGCAACAGATATTTCCATTTGTAAATATTTGTAAATGTCACAGTCTGCTCCAGGCGGAACTGGGGGTAAAACACCAGTGAGGTTTTCGATAGTGCTAACTTTGAAGGGAAACCTTTTTGAAGAAATTTTTTGAATCAAACTAGATGTCTGTTAATGAGAACATCAACTCAGTGAGCTCTCGCACAATCATAATTATGAGGACCTTGCAAAGTGCGAAATTGAACCCGGGGATAGATTCCTTTGGATACAGAATTATTAAAGACAACGCCAAGTGAAAATGATCCCCATAGGGTGGTAGGATGATGCTTTCTCCTACCTAAACACTTCTTTAATGTATGGTTCTATGGGTTTTTATATTACAAAGTGGAAAATGGACTTGGAAAAGGACCTTTTGCGACTGGAGATACACAATCACACGAAGAGAAGCTTCTCTGGAAAGTCCTCCAGCTGGCGGCTGGGCCTGGAAATTCCCCGTGAACAAGTATGGGACAGGCAGAGGGCCTCCTGGGGAGGTGTGGGAAGAGAAACAAGTGGGGGAAGAAGAGGTGTAAATGGCCTGAAGTAATTTGGTGAGAGGAAGAGATAAACAAGGGGTCTAAAGCCTCTGGGAAGGCAAAGAAGGAAAGCCGCAGCTACTCCCAGTACCGTGGGCATTGAGTTTCACATAAAGCTCTTTATCTTCCTCTGCTCTGATGTTATCTCACCTTTAAAATGGTAAATCGTTTATATAAGGATTGCTGATTCACAAAATGAAGGTGCTGCAAATTAACATGAAGACAGAGCAGGGCAGTTCAAGGGGAACGATCGTCGGGGAACACTGATTTCTTTCTCATTTTGCACGAATCTTTCCTGGGGGGGCAGGGAAGGGGGAGAAGTCTGGGTGTTGTGGACGTTGAGGGGACTGCTGGGGGAGAGAGATGATTGCTTGCGGGCTGTTCTTCTGGTTTTTCTGGGTGGTGTGGTGTGTGTGTGTGTGTGTGTGTGTGTGTATGTGTGTGTGTGTGTGTGTCTGCATGCGCTGCTCCAGTGTGCGTGCTGCTGAGGCTCTAGGGCAAATGGCTTTAGTTTCCCAGTGAGAGAAAAGTTTTCACAAGGACTTGGTCTCTTGGCAAGCCAAGGATTGGAGCTTCACCCTGTGTGCTGTTAGCAGGGGGGAAAAAGCCCGAGTTCTTATGTGATGTGAGCCTTAAACAGAAGAGAGGTAAAACTAGATGTAGGCTCCATGTTTTGTACTTATTTGTTGCAAATTTAGTTGCTATGGATTTTTATGTTTTGATGTTAAGTGTTTTCTTATGTGTGAATGTCAATAAATTAGAATGGGACTTCAGTTTTGAAGACTGGAACCAATGGTTTTAGTTATTTCTTGACTCCAGAAGAATGTACTTAAAAAAAAGAAAAAAAAATTATTTCCCACCCCACCCCCAGGCCCTTTCTTTCCTTTTCTTTCTTCCCCTGGAATCCAAGCTGTGGGTCCTTCAAGCTTGGGGTCTGCAGGGACTGTGATGGAGCTCTACTGCCATCTAGTGCCAGTACCAGGGAAGTGCACTTCGGGGCCTCTGAAAAATCCAAGTTTCACACCAGCTGGCTAGATGAGTTTAGTAGGTAAAGTCCTTGAGGTTTATGGATAAATATTTGCAGGTCAAGAGCCTTCACAATGGATTTGGAATGGCATTACCTCACATACGCTTTAAGTAAGCTCCATTCAGCTCATTAAGGAGAAGGAGCGACTGAATTTCATGGTGTCAAATTGGGGTCTGTTTTTTTGGTGGCTGTTTCCCTACAGTGGGCAAAAAAAGCCATGAATGAATTGCATTCGTTTGCTTTCTACTTTGGTCCATCCCTCTCCAAATCCAAATGTAACCATGAGAGGTAAACTGAAGCCCAGAAAAGTTCAAAATGAATGCTTGGTCACACAGCTCTGCTGACAGAGCTGAGGGCCTCCTGCCCTCCTGCTCACAGTATTTTCTAAGCTGATTTTGAACACCTCACAGCCCCTCCTTAAGAAGATTCCCCAAGCCAGGCTATCCCTCTGCTGTATGTGTAGGAGGAAGGCAGGGCCAGAGAGGAGGTGAGGGAGAGGGCGAGCTGAGGCTCTGAGGAGTGGTCCCAGACAGATTAGTTTAAGGGAAGAATATGTATGGAGGTAAAGGAGCCAGATGTTGTGTTTCCTAAAACTCTTCATCCCGAGGCACCTGCTGGAAAGTCTTTGGAGAACAAACCCTCACTACATCGAGCTGTCAGAGAGGGTATCCGAGAGGGGGCAGGAGGCTCTACTGTGGAGGGGGCAGGCCTGAGACCCGACCACCCCAGCAAGAGCTGCCCCAAGGCCCTCCTGGGAATGAGCCACAGGCTGATGGGTGCTCCTTGGGGATCCCCCCAACTCAGCTGGCTGACATTGTCTGACTATCCTGGCAGCGATGTGTCACCTAAAAATCTAGTCCTTGGGAAAATTTTCACTCTGGTTCCCATGACGGGGCCCAGTGGCTGGGTTGGCTGATTTAAATATTTAATATAATGACTAATATTTGGTAATAAATGATTAATGTTAATATAGTAATAAAATATAATAAAACAGGACATTTGTGACTGTCTTGAATGACCCCCTGGGATTATCTAGAGCTCAGCCCCATCTGGGAGCTGGTCATTGGTTCATGCACCACATCACCCCCATGGTGCTTCTCAAATTTCCACACTAACGGGCTGGCTTGGTGGGTCACCGCTGTGCACGGCACCATTGTGCCTTTTCTCCTGTTTTGCCAAATGCAGAAACACTGGAGGGGAGAGAGAAGAGAGACTTTCTGCCTGGTGATTCAGCCAGTGCGCAGGAAGGGCTCGCCTGTGGTGGTAGTAATGAAGAAAATCTCTGCATTGACCGAGGACAGAATGTGACTCATTTCTCTCTCCTAGGACAAAGTTGGACTTTCAGTGGAAGGTTTTCAGGGCATGTTGAATTTTAATTTCTAAGTGCCAAAGCTTGCTTCAGCCTTTATAGTTGGCTATGCTGTTGGCACAGTGACCGAATTATCCCAGTCACAAAAGCACTGGGGGGTTATTAAACAGTGTTGTGTGAGGAAGCCTTTTGTTGGGTCGATGGGCTCACAGGCGCTCTTCATCATGGCCGAGGTATCTGGGTGCTGCCCCTCTACCCTCGCTCTGCTCGTGGCGCTGATGGACCCCAGTGGCATTAAGGTCTGATTCCCATTTGGGGTAGAGCAGCTGGAGGTGAGGCTGGTGGGAAGGAGCCTGTGGGACGAGAGAAGTGGTTGCTGAGGCGTGGCCCTGTCAGGCTGAGACACTCCTGGGTATTGTGAGGCGGTGTGAACCGGCTCCAAGGGCATCTGCCGCCTCGGGGACGTGGTTATCTCCCTGCAGACTCTCCCTGCCCAGGTATTGCCTGACTGAAGTTATATAAAAAGGCTTTATGAGCTGGGAAAGTGTGTAATTTGTTCTGGAAGAACATAAAGTTCATTGTTTTCTTTCGGCTGTGGCTTACGCTCCCCTCAATTTGTCTATTAAGAATGCTCACTACTTTGTCTCATTTCCACAGGCAAATTTTCCATGGGCTTCAGTGAGTGAGGCAGTTTTTAGAAAATAAAAATCTAGTCCTTTAGCAGTGAGAGAGAAAATAGGGCTTTCTCTCCTTCCCATGATTTTTAAAAAGGAGTTTTCTTAAGGATTAACTCTTGATAACTTTCCTTGTTTCCCTGGCATTTCAAATCATATAGAATTCATAATACAACCCCAAAATCTATTTTTAAAATCAGAAGTGTTCAGTTATGCTCAAACAGAGACCGTAAATGTGGGCACTTTCTCAACTCGGTCTTCTGAGCTTTCACCTTGACGGACTTTTAACTCGCAGGGTCAGCTGACATCTTAGTGGAGAGAGTCCTCGGTGAGAAGACTAGCTCTTCCTGTGGACTAGCTAAGTGTTCTGCAGCTGCGAGGAAGCTAGTAGCTGGGTTAACCTACACTTGCCAGCAATTTCTTTCTTGGCCAGACATTTTTTGTGCCTTTGTCTGGCTTTTTTCTTTTTTTGAAGACAGCAAAACGAAACTTAAAAAGAAACAATTACACACACACACACACACACACACACACACTGGGTTCACCTACAGAAGCTACACACAGATTGTGGCCCTCAGCTACTATGCAGGATCAAGTGACGGCAAAATGAAGACCAGCCAACTCAGGGGGTGCTTTTCCCCTTGCCATGTACCCCAAGACCCAGGAATCTGCTTTTGTTAAAACTTCAAAGGAAGAAAAAGCCTGGTGACTGCCTTATTTGCTTCTTCCTCCAAGGAAAGAGTTTTCATTTTCTTTGTCATTGTCCCCTTTTCGTCCTCTGGAGACAAAGCCAGGACAGCGTCCCTGGCCAGCAGGTGAGCAGACAGGGAGGGTTCACAGGGACTGGTGATGCACCTACCTGGGGCATCCTTCCCATGAAGCAGGAGTGGATGGCTTCCTTTGGTTTGTTGACGAGCTATATAGACACACAGCAGCTTACCACAGGTACCTGGTTCATCGGATATGTTCATCAGCGGGGAGCAGCCTCATCAGGCTTCCAGAAAACGCATCCAAGAAGGAGAGCCTCCTCCTGAGACTGACGAAGCTGAGGAGACAGATTGTGTGCCTGTTTCCCTGGAGCCCATCGTGTGCTTGCCCAAACTGAGCAAAACCCCTTGGAATCACTGCTGCTCACGAACACTCGGCATCGCTCTCAAAATCGCCCAAAGATCTTTTCATCATTTCAAAGGAAAAATGTGCTTTTCAGTCCATGAGCTTATCTCCTTATAGCTATAGAACCATCACGTCATGGAGGGAACATCCTGCACTCTGGGGGTGGGGTGCCTGGTCATTAAGGGCTTTTTTCCTCACAGCATATTTTCCACCGAATATACTTTAAAATGAGATTTATTTGGCTGTAACCTTCCATTCATAGGCTGAGTCTAGAAGCATGTCTTTTTTTTAAAAGAACAAAATTAATCTTGCTGAGGGTTGTGTGTGTGTGTGTGTGTTGGTGCAGAGGGGGCACAGAGAGTGTGTTAGAAGGAAGCAGGAATGTGGATTTTGAACTTTTCTTCCTTTATCATTTTCTTTTTTTGAGAGAGAGGTGAGGGAGGGGCAGAGGAAGAGAGAATCTCAAGCAGGCTCCATGAACAGTGCAGAGCCCCACGCAGAGCTCGATCTCAGGATGCTGAGATCATGACCTGAGCCGAAATCAGGGGTCAGATGCTTAAGCGACTCAGCCACCCAGGTGTCCCTGAACTTTTTCAGTTAGAAACGAATGTGAGCCATGTTGGCAGCTGTGGAACACCATCATGGCTCAACTTCAGGAGCTGATGTTGTTGGTGAGATTTGTCCTATGGACCAAACAGTTCCAACACACCCACAAGCTCTCTTTTGAAGTCGGCGGAGCTGTGGACCAGGCCAGGCCACAAGGGCTGTGGGTGTTACCACCGGGGACAAGAGCCGACATTACGTTAACAGAGGCCTCATCAAGGAATGATCTTCTAATGAGCGCTGGGTGTTATGTGCCACTGATGAATCACTGAAGACTACTGATGAAACTAATGATGGACTGTAAGTTGGCTAATTGAATCTAAATTAAAAAAAGGAATAATCTTCTAGATTCTTTAGAGAAAAGATGAAGTTACAATGTCTAAAAAAATCTTTGATGATGTCAGCTCAGCAGATCTTTATGAGATTGTTTGAGATTACTTGATTGTCACGATGTTTTTTTTTAATTTTTAAAAATTTAAAAAAATTCTTAAATGATTTTATTTATTTATTTGTTTGTTTATGTATTTGACAGAGAGAGAAGGGGAGAAAGAGGAAGAGAGAGAGAATGAATGTACAAACAGAGGTGTGGCAGAGAGAGAGGGAGAAGCAGGTTCTCCACTGAGCAAGGAGCCCAATGAGGGACTTGAACCCAGGACCTCCGGATCATGACCTTAGCTGAAGGCAAGACACTTAACTGACTGAGTCACCTAGGCACCCCTGTCAAGATCTCAACTTAAAATGAGCCCAGATAAGCACAGCAAATTTGAGACACAATGAAAACTATGCCTTCTAGGGCATCATTCGGTAGTTTCCACCAGGAGTTGAAAGAAGAGCTAACTTAATAGAAGAGATTCAACACTTAGGATGGAGTCAACAAACTGGCTGCATATTTCATTTTAAAAAGCACAACATCTGCTAAGTCTGTCAGCAAGGACCACAAACACCCAGTTGCTGATGGAGTGGTTCTAGTTTCATCCAAAGTTTTAACATCTGCAGTGTCTACACTTACTGGCAGCTTGTTCACCTTCCTGAAGCAACTTCTGCAAGACTTTTTCTTGAAGGAATCTGCACATTGCTGCCCAAATATAATATACAGTCGATTCTCACGATTCTCAGTTGTTAAGCTCTATAACGTTACTGTGTGCTCTGAATTAGCAAATACCGGACCATTGCTCCTGGGGGAAACACAGGGTTGGCTTCCTATGGAGTTACAGCACTTCTGTCAACTGGTCAAGACATAACCTTGTTTTACGTGTGCTTCTGCTCGAAGACATCGTATTTAACATACAGATGGTCCCCAACTTACAAAGGTTCGACTTATTTTTCAACTTTACGATTCAGTAGAAATTGTACTTTGAATTTTGATCTTTTTCTGGTCTAGCAATATGGAGGACGATGCTCTTTTGTGATTCCAGGAGGCAGCAGCAGCAGCAAGACTCAGCTCCTGGGCAGCCACACAATCACGTGGGTCAACAACCTACATACTTACGACCATTCCGTACCCATATGGCCATTCTGTTTGCACTTTCAGTATGGCTTTTGATAGATTACATGAGATATTCAGACTTTATTATAAACTAGGCTTTCTGTTAGATGATTTTGTCCAATGGTAGGCTAACACAAGCATTCTGAGCACATTTACAGTAAGCTGGGCTAAGGTGTGATGTTCAGTGGGTTAGGTGTATTAAATGCATTTTTTGACTAACAATATTTTTCAACTTAGGATGGGTTTATTGGGATATGAGGAAGGTCTGTATATTGTTGATTTATTGCCACTGACCTCTGGCCAACAGCATTGTAACTAAAGTCTGAATGAAGCCCATCTAACACAGGTGCTTTCTCTTTGAGGCACAGCACAGTTGTTTTGCCTGTGGAGACACTGGACTGCACTTCAGGACTCTGCTTGGAGACCATGTTAAACAGTAAAATCACCAATGAAGCTCCCAAAAATGCAAAAATGGGGGCACTAAATAGACTGGGAAAAGAACACTTCTTTACCGTGTGAGCACTGAACCAAGGAGGAGGAGATTCAACTTGTTTGACCTCAGCTAGGAATGTGTAGGGCAACTCAATTTTCTTACTATTCTGGGCATGTCCATGAATGGCCATGAAAACACCGAGAGCATTGACTTTGGGGTGACAAGTAAATCTTAGTGAGTAGGAGAATTTGCAAATAAAGAATCTGTGAATAATGGGGATCAACTGTACGTTGATAAAACCAACATGCATTTTTAAGATCTGTTGATTCTGGGTAATGATTATTGTCTAGTAAGTTAATTTTTGGTCTTATTTGATGTCAAAGCAAATACAACTCACATTTTAAAAATTAACTGCATTTATACAGTGTTTTGTTAATAAAGACATGACTTTGAAAATAACTCTTTACCCTTTCCTCCCCTTGGAGTCAATAATCCTTCTGCCTCATCTTTTCACACCATCAAAAATTGCTCATCAAACACCCTCTCTGCATTTCTGGGTACGATTGGTCCTTGCTGTTAGCCTGATTTGCGGGTCATCAATTATAGAATTTGGGGATGTCTTAAAAGACCAGAATTTCATCATTGTTGAAATATCATATGAGAGTGTGTCAGTGTACTAGAAGGAGTAAATTCTTTCACTTAGAGATGATGCTTTTGCCTTTTGGGGCTATACTGGGAAAAAATGTTTCAAGTAAAGGATGTCTTTTAGGTGTCTTTCCCACATTTTCATGACAGGGAAGGCTCATCGGTTTTCTGATAGTTTCAGATTATGAAGCTATCCCTAAAGTGAGTTCCGTAAAGCATGAGTAATGTAGATTTTGCAATTGGATAAATTTGAGAAATTCTGAGCAAAGTCAAACTTGTTTTTCTACCGCAGGACTTCTTATAACATTCAGCTGCTAATGTACATTTTGAAATTCCAAGAGGTACGTAATGTGTCTCACCCAGCATTGACCACGGAATTCTCTCCCAGGTCACTGTTCTCTGGGCTCCTTCTTGGGAAACACTGTAGAGGCTGGATCATGCACAACACGGACAGAGCATGTCTCCAGTGGAGGAGCTGACTCTGGGGTGCGGGTTCAGGTGTGGTTTCCAGTGGACAGAGGGCAGCAGGTGGGAAGCAGACCATGATGGGGAGTTTGGCAAACATAGGATCTCCCATTGTCTTGGGTAAATGAAGTGATGCTCTCCCTCCTTTTCGTTCACTCTTTCCTGGAGATCGTTTCCTGGTTTTTAGGTACCTAAGTAGATACATTCCTCCCTCTAGGTGACTTCGTAAGAAACATCTATTGACCACTGATTATGAACGAGCACTGTGCTAAATGTGGGTGATGCGAAGATTAATGGGTTAATAGGGTTGCCCCAGAGAGAGAAACTATGGTGACTTGCCTTTGATCTTGTCTTCATGCTGCATCAATAATGACCTCAACCTCAGTTACCAAATAGAAATATTTCAGGAGAATGTTTAGGCATTCCCTGCTCTTTGAACCTCACTGAATGCAATAGAACTGATACTAGCCTGGTAATGACTATTGATGAAATACTGTGGGTTTTCTTTATCCTTTTGCATTTCTCATGTGGGCAGGGTGACATGCAGAACTGGATAATGGCAATAACCTTAAAAAATCGTCCCAAAGTGGGCTTTTGAGGGAGAGTCAATTGAGGCATCACATGGGTTCTCCATGTCCCCTTTTGTGCAATTTGAAGCTTGATATTGGTCATCTCTGTCTGTAAGAAAAGCACAAAAGCATTATTACTGAATAACACATGCCAGGTGTTGTGCTAGGTACTAAGCAACAGCATAAATGAGATTTAGTTCCTATCCTTGTAGAAAGAAGGTCTTGCCTTTATAATTAAATTGTAACAACTACAGCTACCAGTTCTCAAATCCCCACTCTGTGGGCAATGCTGGAATTCTCCACGTTTGCTCTGAACAACAACTCTGATATTTTTTGGGGACAGAGAGTTTTAAAATCAAATGGACTACCATTGTTGGGGATTAACTGGAAGCGATGGTAAAGCATCGAGGACACTGGCTGGAGCAGGGAGTGTAGGAAACGTTGCCTCTGTTGCGCACTCTAAATGTCACACAGGAAGGCAACTGCTTCTTATCCACCTTCATCTCCTCAGTGCCTGGCTCAGAGCTGATGCTCTCTAGATGTTTGTTAAACAAATAGTGATGATAACTTCCAGATGAAATGACAATTGGCTACTTAACAAAACAGGGTAGATATGAGGTCACTTTTTTACCTTTAGTTTTAGAAGAATTTTCCTTTTTGATCATTCAGAGAACTAGATTGTCATGGAGAATTGAGTTGATTCATCAGATTAAAAGAGCCAGTGGCTCTTCTATGCTTTACCTAGATAATTCAGGAGCAAGTGTTCTGAGATTGAAGAGTATCTGAAAAATGGCCTCACCTCTCCATTTCACACTGGGATTGGCAGACGTTCTGGAACATTACACACTCTTACCATGAACTTAATGACAAAAACTCTCTCATATGTGTGTCGGTGTTTTATAGGGAGGATTATCATGGTATTCTGAACGTGGAAGGTTCTATATAAAGGAGATGGCTTTAGGATATATATGTAAATTTTTCTGCGGAATCTACGGTGTGTACTCTTTCCATAGGGTCACTTTACATGAGCGCCCACATATCTTCATGGGGTTTAATTTTGCAGCTGCCAAGCCAGGTGAGCCAAGCGGGGCTGCCCCCGGGGACTGGGCCTGGAGAAAGGCTGCTCAAGTGCCTTCCAGGGTTAGCAGGAGCGAGCCTGCTGGTTATGGGGAGGGTGGAGTCACATTTCTCAGCTCCTTTATTCACTTGCTCATAACTTTCTGCCAAATTCTTTGGGGCTGAAACCTTTTGCCTGGTGCTGGGCCATGTCTGCCCAAAGGTAAATTTTTTGGAGAGTTTCTGCCAGAGCTATAAAACCTTTCCTGTGTCAATGAAAAAAGAAATTCTTCATTTGAATTGGTTGGCTTCAGTTCACCAGTAATTTCGAAGTTTAATCCAGTCACACAAGAGATGTTCTCCCTCTCCTTCTCAGCCCCATACACCCACACACACCCAACATACTCTCACACCCACACACCACATACCCACACATACTGACTCACACGCCCACTCACCCACCCGACACACGCTTACTCAACACACATACCCAATGCACACACACTATACACACAAGCACACACACACACACCACATTCTCAGTCTAGCTGACCAAACCCTGAACCAAAGGGTCGTTCTTCCCTTGAGGAAAACAAAGACTCTCTCTCTGCGTGGTTATATGTAACAGGAAAGGAAGGGAGACCTAGCCCCAGAAGGACTTATCAGACCTTGGTAGTTTACAAGTACAAACAAGTGCACTTATTTGCCTGCTGCTTCGAAATTAGGAGCGTGGAATATGAATTAGGCATTGCAGCAGCCGTGAAATCTAACTCCTCAATCCTATTAAGGCTGCATTTTTGTCACAATGGGCTAGCGGAGGGGAGAAATGTGTTCCCCGTAACCCACAAGGATTTGCTTCTTTGTGAATTAATGTCCTTTGGGTGTCTTTCTGATTCTGACCTTTCTAGTCACAAAGAACCCATGTTTACGCACACTGGGGGAAAGCCATCATTCTGGGGGAAAAAAGGAAGGAGGCAGATATCTGTGACCACACCAAGTCCCAACAGTGAGCGACACCCCGCCTGAGTACTGCTCTTAGTTTTCTGCACACATTAAATATTCTGTTGATTTAACACTGCTTGTCAACAGCTGTAGTCGTACTAATTATTATCTCCAGTTTTTTTGGGGGAAAAAAAATGACTGGCTTTGATGCACCAGTCAGTGAGAGCTCTAGCTCCGGGAGAGTTAGAATCAGAACTAACAACTTTTTAGGGGCACCTGGGTGGCTCAGTTGGTTAAGCATGGAGTTCCGCGTCAGGCTCCCTGCTCAGCCGGGAGCCTGCTTCTCCCTCTCCCAATGCCCCGCCCACTGCTGGTGCTCTCTCTCATTCTCTTGTGCGCTCTCAGATAAATAAATAAAATCTTAAAAGAAAAAAAAAATACTAACAACTTTTTTTTAAACAGCCTTTTTACAACCTGAAGATCTCTTCAGAATGGCTCTGAGTGATAATTTGACGTTATCTTTTTTTTTTTTAAAAGATTTTATTCATTTATTTGCCAGAAAGAGACATAGTGAGAGAGGGAACACAAGCAAGGGCTGTGGGAGAGGGAGAAGCAGGCTTCCCGCGGAGCAGGGAGCCCGACGCGGGGCCCGATCCCAGGACCCTGGGATCATGACCTGAGCCGAAGGCAGACACCTAACAACTGAGCCATCCAGGAACCCCAATTTGACGTTATCTGATTCGGAAAAACTGAAATCTTCCCGCTTTACGTATTTAAATATTTTATGGCCCTCTGTAATTTTGTTTTGCAAAAGGAAAACAAAAACTTAAGGCCGCAGGAGGGAAAATGCTAAAGGATCTAGGAGAGAGGTTGAAGATTGTTCCAGAGGACATGTGGCTGTAAGAGCAGGCCCTCACCCTCAGGGAGCCTGTGCCTTTCTGGCTCCCCACTGGCAACTGTGACTGCAGAGGATGGCTCACCCCAAGCTGCCCAGGGGGAGGGCCAATCAGGCTTCTGGCCCAGAATCACGTGCTTAGAAGGCCCTCTTTTGTGGGCACAGAGCAGCAGCCCAAGGTCATTGTCAGCTAAGTGTTGACTTTGCTTTGGCAGCTATGAAGTCCTATAAATAGCCTGTGAACCCACTGTGCCCCCGAGGAAAAGTACCCCCTCCTTTCTACTCACATTTCAGGCTGCATATGCCTCTTAGTGAATGTTATTTTTCTCTTCCAAACTGATTTAATCTGCATAAGAGCACACAGTAGGGTGTCAGGATGTCGGGAGGCTAAGAGATCCTTGCAAGATTGGGGCGTCTCTGTCCCATGGCATCACTGTTCTGGGCAGTATGGCAGACCAGGAACATCCTCTCAACAGAAAGCCACATTCTGCAACCTACTCTTCTTTCATGATGAGCCACTGGTTCTGGGAGAGGTTGGTGGTTTCAGATGGATCCTGGAGCTCCCTGCACAAAGTGCAGACATTTCAAACACTCGGGCTTTTCAGTCTTAAGAATACACTAGAATGAAAAGAGTCAGTACGTGTGGCTTTTTGGCATCTGGGTGGCTCAGAAGGGTGGGGATGTGTTTTGGGTTGGGTTTTTGGATGAGATCCATGAGGAGCAGTACTTCTCCTCACCCTCCTTGAGCAGCAGCCAACTTACACTGTTGATTTTCTCACCTCCATCTTTGTTTATTAAGTATCTGGAAAGAGGACTGTGTGAGCTTATTGAGATGGATAGCACCTAGAGGCACCTGGGAGAAGACAGTCTGTGTCTACACAAGCAAACCCCCATGAGACAGCTCATGGGGTAATTTAGAGCAAATTCCAAGGAATTTTTTTGTTCTGAGTTGTTGAGGTTAGTTGTCTACAGGAACCAAACTCACCAGGTAAGCAGTTGGATCTTTATTTTGCAAGATTTAAAAGAGATGACAGAGGTTATAGAGAATGTTGGGAATCAAACTGCTGACTAGAAAACTCATAGAATAATCTTCAAAATAATTATCACCAACATGTAAGAAATTTTTATTTAAAAATCAGAAGAAGTGTTTGAGGACTTTCTCCTCTTTCTTTTAAATGTTAATGTTTTAACAGGCAGTACAAGAACATGGTTTAAACAGAAAAAGGATATAAAAATGTAGACATTGACAAGTCTTTCTTTCATCCAGGTGGCTGGCCTTCTGTTCCCAAACCGTAGTCCCCGGCATAACTACTTTTATTTGGGGTGTGTGTGTGTGTGTGTGTGTGTGTGTGTGTGTGTGTGTTTAGGGGGGGAAGCATGCACATGCTGTGTCCTTTTAGGATTTCATTGTAGAAATATAAATAAATTAAAAATATGAGTACTGGGGCGCCTGGGTGGCTCAGTGGGTTAAGCCTCTGCCTTCGGCTCAGGTTGTGATTTCAGGGTCCTGGGATCGAACCCCACATCGGGCTCTCTGCTCAGCGGGGAGCCTGCTTCCCCCACTCTCTCTGCCTCTGCCTCTCTGCCTACTTGTGATCTCTCTCTCTGTCAAATAAATAAAGTCTTTAAAAAAAAATATGAGTACTTATTTTTCTTCTTTTTACTCTTTCCAAGTAACATTGTAGACTGCAGATCTGTCCTTAGTACACAGGAAGCTTCTCTTAGACCCTCCTGGTCTTCTTTGGGGTGGATGTGCCAAGATTTACTTACCCAGCCCCACAGAAATGGATATTTGTTGGTGTCAGTCTTTTACTATAACAAAGAATGATTCAAAAAGTCATCTTGGAAATCTGTCATTTTATATGTATGCAGGAGTATCCATAAGGGAAATTCCCAGAAGTCAGATTGCTGGGTGAAAGGAAAATGCATTCATGACTTTCATAGATGTGAAATCCTTACCCACTGTCATTTGGGCATTTTGCCCTCCTACCGGCAAACTCTGAGAGCATCATCTCCTTGCAGCCTCAGGTGTTGTCAAATGTTGGAATTTTTGCCAATCTGATAAAGTGAGACACGTGACCTCCGTGTAGTTTTGATCTGAATTTATTTTTAACGAGATCAAGCATATTTTCATGTTTTGGATTTCCTTTCCTGTGACGTATTTCTTCCTTTACCTCCTTTTCTATTGGGTTATTGGATTTTTTTCTTCTTGACTTATAGAGTTGCTTTATGTATTAGGAAGTTTAACCCTTCTCTGTGATGTGTGTTACATAGTTTGTCATTTGTCTTTTGACTGTTTATGGTGTATGTTTTTCAACTTCCTGTTATGAATAAATAAATCATCAAAAGAACAGTGTAAAAATCACCTGATTACCCTCTAAATTCAACAATTGGTAACAGTTGCCACCTTTGTCTTACTGTGTGTATGAACGTGTGAATGCATGTGGGTGGGCACATACAGACATGAACATACAAATGTGTGAGCTTGTGCATGTAAACATAAGGTACATACAGTAGGTGTCTTTAAACACAAGTCCTTCAGCAAAGGACCTCCTAAAAGAACATTTTCTTACACAAGTATACCATTATTACCCCCAAGAAAATTAACCATAATTCTCTAATATCACCTAATATCTGTATTGCCTATGATATCTTTGCTGTATAAGTGTTTCTCACTTTGGTATCTTCAGTTTAACTAATCCCTCAATTTTTTATGGCTATTGGATTTTTGAGACTTAAAAAAAAACTTTTGAGTTAGAAAAAACCTTCCTATTCAACGTTATAAAGGTCTTGGATTTTTCCTGTACTTGAATTTTTCTGGTACTTCTTGATGGTTTTATTGTCTTACATTTAAATTTCTGACACATTTGGAGGCTATTCTAGTATTTTCTGTGAGGGATGGATCCAGTTTATTTTTTTCCAAATGGCTGCCATGTTGCACTAGTCTCCCTTATTATAATGTCCATCTTTGTTGCCACAGATTTAAGATGTAGCCTTAGACACTTACTTCACATACACATTTGACCCAATTTCTGGATTTTCTAACCCTTTTACACTAGTGTGTCTTCCATTCAGTTTTAATTACTGCATGTCTAAGGTGTTGGCTCTTTAGAGTGTCTTTAATACCTCTTAAATTTTGCCCTTCCTCATTCTTCTTTTTTTTCATAATTTCTTTATTTTTCCTATGTTTCACATAGACTTTAGAATTATTTGTCCAGAAAAATCCCCTCTTTTAAGTTGAGATGGAATTGAGACGCAGTATTCATCTTTAATTAAATGAATTTAAAGTCAGTTGACATCTTTGGATGTTGAGTCTTCCTATGAAGAACATGGTGTATCCTTCCGTTTAAAAAAAAGGCCACCTTTGTAT
This sequence comes from Enhydra lutris kenyoni, assembly GCF_002288905.1. NCBI lineage: Eukaryota > Metazoa > Chordata > Mammalia > Carnivora > Mustelidae > Enhydra > Enhydra lutris. The sequence goes on along the minus strand of NW_019154132.1, from coordinate 1,765,825 downwards.
TCTTCAGGAACATCTTGAAGTTTTATTCTGAAGGTTTACACATTTTGGTTAAGTTTTTCCTAGATGCTTTGTCTTTTTTATTGCTCCTGTAAATGGTGTTGCTTTCCCTGCTATCTGTTAAGTGAGAGTTGAACACAGCTTGCCCTCTCCTGGTCAGGCAGCATGCTCATGGGGCCTTGATCACCAGAAAGAGGTATCTTTTCTAAACATCTTCCCAGATGGGACATATTTTCCTTAGCTGAACAAGGCATGGGAGAGTCCAATGTCAATCTTGCTTCTACTTCCTGAACTATTGTTTGTAGTAGCAGTTTTGGTTGATTCTCCCATTATTTCCTGGTTGCAGTGATACCATCCATTAACAGTGATAGTCTCACCTCTCAATTTTCATATATCTGATTTATTTTCCATATCTAATTGCTGTGGCTAACATCACCAGTATACATGGTTATGATGATGGTGGACATCTTTGCTTTGTTACTGATATTAGTCAGAATACCCCTAGTGTTTCCCCAGGTTAACTCAAAAAACTATCTTAACCATTTAAAAAAATGATGGTATCCAGAAACCAATATTGCACTGTATATTAACTAAGTAAAATTTAAATAAAAATAAAAAATATGGTAAACTACACATAACAAGATTTACCATTTTAACCATTTTCAAAAAGATTTATTTGTTTATTTTAGAGAGAGGGAGAGAGAGAGAGGGAGAGAGAGCATGAGTGTGAGAGGCAGAGAGAATCTCAAGCAGACTCTGTGCTGAGTGCAGAGCCTGATATGGGGCTTGATCTCATGAACCTGAGATCACAACCTGAGCCAAAACCAAGAGCCAGACTCTTAAATGACTGGGCCACCCAGGCACCTGCCATTTTAACCATTTATAAGTGTACAATTTCGTAACATTAAGTACATGAATGTACAAGGTTTTATTGCACAACCATCACCACCATATCTCTCTCTGGGAATTTTTCATCTAGCAAACCTGAAACTCTGTTCCCATTAAATATTAACTCCTCATTTTGTCCCTCCCCCAGCCCCTGGAAACCACCACTGTACTCTCTGTCTCGCTGAATCTGAGTACTCTAGTAACCTCATATGAGTGGATCCATGCAGCCAGAATTTGTCCTTTGTGACTGGCTTATTTCACTTAGTGTAATGCACTAAGTGCAATGTCCTTAAGGTTCATCCATGTCACAGCATGCGTCAGAGCTCCCGCCCTTGTAAGGCTGAATCATATCTCATCGTATGGATATACCGCATTTTCTTTATCTGTTCATTCTTAAAGGAATCCCAGTTTCACTTTTGAATATTGATGCAAATGTCCTCATTGAAATGTCTGCTCTCACTCACTGCAGTTTGCACAACACTTAGCATAGTGCCAGGTGCCTAGCAAGCACAAAATGGATGTTTACTGAGTGACTAGATAGCAAATCAATATCCAGCTATAGGTAAATTATGAAATGGGAATTTATAAAAGTTACTTCTCCCATGTGCATGTTGCTTTTTAGGATTTAAAACATTAAAACAATACTCATTTTAGCTATACAACAACCCTTTGAGATAAGACCTATAGTTCATATTTTACCATTTATATATTGTATAGGTAAGAAAATTGAGGGTCAGGAAGATTAACCCTTATTAAGGGTTTAATAAGTGACAGAGGTGGGAACAAAATCCATGGATTTGTTTCTAAGTTCAATTATCTTTCTTTCCTCCCCATTGCTTTTCTGATGAAGTAGAACATAAATTCAGAAAATGCCTTCCTTGTGTATGTATAAGTTGGTGAAACCACTCCCAGGATCAAGATATGAAACATTCCAATACATCAGAAACTCATCCTCCTCCTAGGAGAGGGTACTATGGACTCTTCCACTTACATCTTTTTCCCACTTCTCTGGAGATTCTTCTTTTTCTTTCCATAGTTTTACCTCTTGGATATAACCCCTAAACAATAGAGATTGCATGTGGTTTTTGGCCTGTGTTTATATAAATGCAGGTATATTATCATTTCCTCTGGTCACACTTCTCCAATGTTTGTGAGTTATGTGTTGTACTTTGTTGTTCTCGTTGCTTATAATATTCCTTTGTGCTCACTATTGATTCGTTTCATTAATGATGGATGTCTGGGTTGTTTCCACTTTGTGAATCTTAGGATGAGTATTCTATGAAATTCCTGGGTGTGAATCCTGATGTCATGTTCATGAATTTCTGTTAAGCTACCCATAGGTACAGAGTTATCGAGTCCTAGTTGCCTGACCCTGACATTGTGGGAGAGTCCTGATGGCCTACATTCTTTTCAAGTGACAGCTCTGTTTCTCTGGACTCAATGAGGGTCCCAGTTCCCATCTCCTGGATCCTTTCTCCCTCTCTGGATTGTCCCTTTTCTGGTTTCGGGTGTTAAACACCCTTATGCTTTTCACCAGCCAAAGAGCTACGTCCTCAGGGGGGCAGCAGCCCTTTAGTAATTGGCCAAGGCATGCAGCATCATTTGAAGAATGTGGTCACTGAGAAGGGATATGTCTTGGAGGTCCAGAGCAGGAAAAATACCTGTGGAGACCTTCAGTAAGCTTAGAGACTGAGTTGGGCTGGGGCAATGCTTGTTTTCCTTTATGGTTTGTTTGTTGTTTGTTTGTTTGTTTGTTTGTTTTAAAGTATTTTCCATGTCAGTGGAGATTGACATTTTCCATATCAAGCTTGGTCAACCCTTCCGGCCCCATGTAGCTGTAGCAAGGAATGGATTAGCCCCTGATTGAGGGACCACTCTGGAGGCTTTCTGCCCATAGTCTTCTGCTTGGAGTCATTGGTCTATCTGAGCTTTGCCTCCTCAGGTGTCCTGGCACCTCCAGACAGGTAGTACCCTCTCTAGGTCCTTGGAGGTCGCTTATCTCCTTTCCATGATTTCATAGGACACTAGTCCTCATCTACTCTGTGCCTGAGTTTCTCCAGAAACCTCTCCAGTATTGTCTGTCAAGCTGCTCCTTTAACACAAGGGTGAGTGGGAGGCCCTGGTGAAGACTCATGTTACAGCCCCAGAGCCTACAAGACTAAAAGGCTCAGGTGACAAAAGGACAGAAACTCTATGGATTTTGGCGGGGTGGGGGGGACTTCAGGACAGATAGAAGAAAGCAAAGAAGTTGAGGAACCTCAAATTTTACTAAAGCAGACTCATACACAGCCCAACTAAATATTGAACTGTGCTTGACTGTTCGCTTATCTCCATTTCATGACTGTGAGTCAGCAGATATTTCATCTTGTGTCTTTCATCCTTACATCACAGATGAACACAGATCACAGATGGACATGCAACCTTAACCAAATCTGAATTATTAAACAATTATCATGTTTATGAAGATTTCTTTCTAAGGCAGAAAAGTGGACATAAGTTAGCAAGATCCTGGTAGAATCTTAGCTTACCAGGGTGTAAGATTCCTGTAATAGTCCCTGGTTTTATCCGTAAAGCATGGCAGTGCTTAGAGGACACCCATCAAGCCAGGCAGAACCCCATGTCACCAAAACCTCTTCTTCCAAATATGCTGGCTAAAGGAGTTCTCTCTTCACTGATTTCATCACCTAATATAAAATTGTAGCCTGTTGTTCTCCGTCAACACAGTATTATTTTTTTAAAAAAAGGAGACTCAAGAGAACTCTTCCCAGCTGAAACATGAGTAAACCATTTTTAAATTGCTCCAAATCATATTAGTGTACCCAAAAGCCATTTCCCCCCTCAGATCATTGATTTGAAAGATAGAATATGGCAAGTAACATTTCCATATATTCCTGCATTTTTTAGAAAAAATTTAGAATAAGAAGTTATGTGTTTCAGGGAAGGATAGGTTCAGGCTAGTTGAGTAGAGAAGGAGGACAGACATACCATGCCTGAAGAGCACAGCCCTCGATTGCTCTTAGAGCTTGAGCTGGATGGGGAGCTCGCGGTGGGGCAACACCAAGAGAGAGGAGAGCTTCAGGGACCCTCCCAGGGTGTTATCCATGACCCCTTTGTTCCACTGTACTACCCGTCTTTGCAGATTCTCTTGTCTTGGAGGTTAACCTGCAGAATCACTCACACCTCAAGTGGGTTTGTTCAGCTATCTCATTTTCTTCTCGGACTGGGGAAGCTAATGTAGCAAAAGGTCACTAAGGATCACTGCGGTGGGAAATAGAGGGGGAAGGAAGGTGCAAGGAAGATGGAAAAGGGGAGTAAGAGAGGAAAGATGAGAGGAGCGGTGGAGAGAGGAGAGATGGAGAGAGCATACCCACATGAGTGGGGGTTCCTGCACTCTGTTTCTGGGGCCACTTGTGCTTGAGCTTGTCGCCCTCTGTGGGCATCTCTCTGACAGCTGACTTTGCTAAACCCAGTACAGGCAGGCCAGCCAGCGCAGTCCCCGGAAGCTGCAGGTTATAAATATATTGCTGGCTCTTTGGCCAAGAGCCCGGGTGTGGTCTGCAGCTGCCCAGGTCCCACTCCTGGGGAGAACGGAAACCTTCTTCATGGGGGAGGCCTCGTGATTATTTTTAGGTTGTTCTTGCCCTGGTTGACTTACAGCCGCCGTACTTACTCAGTGCTGTGTGCTATTGACCCTCCCTGCATTGCTCAACCCTTAGCAGCCTGTAACTCAACTCTGTGGCTCTTTTCTGGAAGACTTCCAGTGTCTCAATGCTCTTCTGAACTTGGGGTGCTCCAAGCTGTCTGCGGTCTTCTTAAAGGCTGAGCTAAGGTTGGGATGTGCAGAATAAAGAAAGTCTTGTTACATCTCAGGCACACAGCGTCTGGCCTCCTTGTATATACCCAGTGTATCGTAGGTTTTTTTTTAAAGTCCTTTTTGTGACTGTGTTACATCATATATTTATAAGTACTACTCTATTCATTGATACACCTAGACCTTTCTTGGAATTTTTGCTTTCGCCACATCATCTTTCTATTGTTTCTCTATAGTATCTGTCACAAGAGCAGAAATTAGCTAATAATAATGTGGTCACTCTTCTTTCCAGAGACATTTCATGTGGTGATAAGACACACTCTTCCCAGGCTAAGACATGGGCTCTCTTTTCAGCATGGGTGATGGATTCACTTTAGACCAAGCTCTCTTTGCCTAGAGGGGCTGCTAAATTCAGGCTACAACATCTCTCTAGAAATTAGGAAAACTGAAATCTGATTTAAAAACAAAGAGGGATCCCTCTCGCTCTGGTTCTGGGAGATAGGGCTGTCTGCTACCCTTATTACTAATTTCTCCTCTGTCTATTCTGCCCACTTCTTCCAATATATTATCTGATTTCCTACCCCTCCCCCCGCCTCTTGCAGATTACAAGATAAAATCATGGAGTCTTAGAGCAGGAAGCCTATAGAGACTAATTTTAGGGAGCAGACACCTAAGCTCCAGAAGAGTTGCAACTCAACCACAATCATAGTTAGTTATGAGTAGACTGACCAGAGCCCAGGAAGGGTGAGATTTCCTTGTTGTTTATCCAACTAGTGAATAAATGGTCAATGGGTCTGGATGTCAGCAAGAACTCTCTGGGTATTTTCCCCAAATCTCATTCTCAATTTATGGGGAGGGAATTTGTGTGATTTTTTTTCCTGTACATGGCTACTAGGCTTGAATTCATCATACCTTGCCTAGCCTTTGTGGAAAGAACTGTGGTCAAAATCTGACTAATTCATCAATGGATTTACGGTCTGTTCAAAGCCCATGTAAGAAATGGAAAGAACTGTGGCTATGAACGGCAGGATTTATTTGGTACGAGGTGGTTACCATAGAGGGACTCTACAATTTGCTGGCTATGAGGTTTTTGAAATGGTGGAATTTTGGACATGTGGCATTATTGTTTTTGGAGAGATGATGGAATACCCCACTCAATTATCTGTTGTGCTTGGATGAGTAATAAATTCCAGCAAAGAAATGCAGAAAACAGAATGGTAGGTTTTCTTCTTGAAAATGTTGGATGGTGCTTTAATCCCTCCCGCCGTCCTCACATCCCAGCCATTTTTTCCTTGTGGTTCCTTCAAATTGTTCAAAACAATGATTTTTCTATGTAAAATAGTAAAACATAAATCCCACCAATGGCTTTTAAAGTCAGGCTGTTCTGTGCGCAAGTACTGGATTCACTTCTGAAAGCTGGGTGTCATTGCTGGGTGCGGGGTGTCTGGGCCCGGAATCTCTGAGTGTTCTTCATTCCTGCACTTGCCGTCGGGACTCACTGCTCCTGTTCTCCAGGGACGTCTTGACACAAGTGGTATCAAAGGTTCTCTTTGTCCTTTCTAGTACAGTTGTTTCTTAACTTTAAAGACCACAATTAAAAAAAAAAAAAAACTAATGTTAGATTTTAGGGTGTTTCCAAGTGCTTTGACAGCTGTACTCGATTTTATAACCTTTTACTTCTCTTCCTCTTGTACCCAATTTAAACTATTCTTCTTTATGTGGCACTTGCCCCCCGATGCGGGGGGATCCTTGAAAACACTGCACGCAGTAGGTAAGCCTCCAGACCTAGGATAAAGAGGTGAGTGTGTGGCAGCTCCCACTGGCAGGGATCTGGGGCAGGACACTGGCTGCCTCAGATTGCTATCATCCTTTGAGTCGGCTTGATAGCCGATGATTAATGGCACACAACCGGCCAAAGGGCTCAGCTTCATTTCCAGGGCACACATTTCCACATCACAAATCTTTCCCAAATTTGGTCTGCAGTAATGAGGGGTTCTTGCAGTCCAGGGAGTGGACAAGTTGGCACTCTGATCTCATACGCTGTCCCCATTCAGGGTCCCGACTGCCAGGGTGGCAGGTGCCCTGGGCGTGGTTAAGTGACCCTTCATCCCTTCAGGAGGTGTTTCATAGCACTGAGTCCTTGGTGGAAGCTGGTAAGACAGCTGACTCGGAGTAGTGGTGGAAGGATTGTTGTGCCAAAGCGGTAATGCCGAGGGTCGCTGAGTGGGGGTGGGGGTGGTCAGTTGTGTCCCCTCCACTGGACCCTGTCTTTTCGGCTTGCCGTTTACCTAATTTGTTTGTTAAGTATGACTAAAAATGCATTTTAAAGGGTTTTTTCAAAAACTCTCAAGTGTATCAAGATACACTTTTGTATCTTTTTTTTTTAAGATTTTATTTATTTATTTGACAGATCACAAGTAGGCAGAGAGGCAGACAGAGAGAGAGAGAGTGGAGGAAGCAGGATCCCTGCTGAGCAGAGAGCCCGATTTGGGGCTCGATCCCAGGACCCTAGGATTATGACCTGAGCTGAAGGCAGAGGCTTAACCCACTGAGCCACCCAGGCGCCCCAACACTTTTGTATCTTTTTAAAAAAATATTTTATTTCTTTATTTGGGAGACAGAGAGAGGGAGGAAGCATGAGTGGAGGGCAAGACCAGAGGGAGAGGGAGATGCAGGCTCCCTGCTGATCAGGGAGCCCGATGCAGGACTTGTTCCCGGGATCCTGGGATCATGACCTGAGTCCAAGGCAGAGGCTCAACTGACTGAGCCACGCAGATGCCCCAACACTTTTGCATCTCAATTGCTCTGGAAAAGTATGTAGCATATATTCCATGGTCTCCAGCACAGGATTCCCAAACCCCAGAGCTTCTGGAGGGCTGGCATGGCTACTGTGGACACCATACAGTTTACCTAGGAGGCAGCTGCTCTCAGCCCAATAGGCTGCTGCCCTGTTGGATGGCGGGCCCGATGTAGCTTCATCTTCCAGTAAGTGGAAGTTGAGATTCGTAAGTGTGATGTCATGACTTATGAATGTTGGCAATTAATTCAACTCCTTTTAAAAATTTTTTTCTCATTTTTTTTAATTGGGGCAAAATATACATAACATAAGATCTACCATCATAACTATTTTTTTAATTTTTTTTAATTTTATTTTTTATAAACATATATTTTTATCCCCAGGGGTACAGGTCTGTGAATCACCAGGTTTACACACTTCACAGCACTCACCATAGCACATACCCTCCCCAATGTCCATAACCCCACCGCCCCTCTCCCAACCCCCCTCCCCCCATCAACCCTCAGTTTGTTTTGTGAGATTAAGAGTCACTTATGGTTTGTCTCCCTCCCAATCCCATCTTGTTTCATTTACTCTTCTCCTACCCCCTTAACCCCCCATGTTGCATCTCCTCTCCCTCATATCAGGGAGATCATATGATAGTTGTCTTTCTCCGATTGACTTATTTCGCTAAGCATGATACCCTCTAGTTCCATCCACGTCGTCGCAAATGGCAAGATTTCATTTCTTTTGATGGCTGCATAGTATTCCATTGTGTATATATACCACATCTTCTTTATCCATTCGTCTGTTGATGGACATCTAGGTTCTTTCCATAGTCTGGCTATTGTAGACATTGCTGCTATAAACATTCGGGTGCACGTGCCCCTTCGGATCACTACGTTTGTATCTTTAGGGTAAATACCCAGCAGTGCAATTGCTGGGTCATAGGGTAGTTCTATTTTCAACATTTTGAGGAACCTCCATGCTGTTTTCCAGAGTCACCAGCTTGCTTTCCCACCAACAGTGTAGGAGGGTTCCCCTTTCTCCGCATCCTCGCCAGCATCTGTCATTTCCTGACTTGTTAATTTTAGCCATTCTGACTGGTGTGAGGTGATATCTCATTGTGGTTTTGATTTGTATTTCCCTGATGCCGAGTGATATGGAGCACTTTCTCATGTGTCTGTTGGCCATCTGGATGTCTTCTTTGCAGAAATGTCTGTTCATGTCCTCTGCCCATTTCTTGATTGGATTATTTGTTCTTTGGGTGTTGAGTTTGCTAAGTTCTTTATAGATTTTGGACACTAGCCCTTTATCTGATATGTCGTTTGCAAATATCTTCTCCCATTCTGTCAGTTGTCTTTTGGTTTTGTTAACTGTTTCCTTTGCTGTGCAAAAGCTTTTGATCTTGATAAAATCCCAATAGTTCATTTTTGCCCTTGCTTCCCTTGCCTTTGGCGATGTTCCTAGGAAGATGTTGCTGCGAAACTAGGAGCTGGTTCTTTGAAAGAATTAATAAGATTGATAAACCCCTGGCCAGACTTATCAAAAAGAAAAGAGAAAGGACCCAAATAAATAAAATCATGAATGAAAGAGGAGAGATCACAACGAACACCAAAGAAATACAGACAATTATAAGAACATACTATGAGCAACTCTACGCCAACAAATTTGACAATCTGGAAGAAATGGATGCATTCCTAGAGACATATAAACTACCACAACTGAACCAGGAAGAAATAGAAAGCCTGAACAGACCCATAACCAGTAAGGAGATTGAAACAGTCATCAAAAATCTCCAAACAAACAAAAGCCCAGGACCAGACGGCTTCCCGGGGGAATTCTACCAAACATTTAAAGAAGAACTAATTCCTATTCTCCTGAAACTGTTCCAAAAAATAGAAATGGAAGGAAAACTTCCAAACTCATTTTATGAGGCCAGCATCACCTTGATCCCAAAACCAGACAAGGATCCCATCAAAAAAGAGAACTACAGACCAATATCCTTGATGAACACAGATGCAAAAATTCTCGCCAAAATACTAGCCAATAGGATTCAACAGTACATTAAAAGGATTATTCACCATGACCAAGTGGGATTCATTCCAGGGCTGCAAGGTTGGTTCAACATCCGCAAATCAATCAATGTGATACAACACATTAATAAAAGAAAGAACAAGAACCATATGATACTCTCCATAGATGCTGAAAAAGCATTTGACAAAGTACAGCATCCCTTCCTGATCAAAACTCTTCAAAGTGTAGGGATAGACAGCACATACCTCAATATTATCAAAGCCATCTATGAAAAACCCACTGCAAATATCATTCTCAATGGAGAAAAACTGAAAGCTTTTCCACTAAGGTCAGGAACACGGCAGGGATGTCCGTTATCACCCCTGCTATTCAACATAGTACTAGAAGTCCTAGCCTCAGCAATCAGACAACAAAAGGAAATTAAAGGCATCCAAATCGGCAAAGAAGAAGTCAAACTATCACTCTTCGCAGATGATATGATACTATATGTGGAAAACCCAAAAGACTCCACTCCAAAACTGCTAGAACTTGTACAGGAATTCAGTAAAGTGTCAGGATATAAAATCAATGCACAGAAGTCAGTTGCATTTCTCTACACCAACAACAAGACAGAAGAAAGGGAAATTAAAGAGTCAATCCCATTTACAATTGCACCCAAAACTATAAGATACCTAGGAATAAACCTAACCAAAGAGACTAAGAATCTATACACAGAAAACTATAAAGTACTCATGAAAGAAATTGAGGAAGACACAAAGAAATGGAAAAATGTTCCATGCTCCTGGATTGGAAGAATAAATATTGTGAAAATGTCTATGCTACCTAAAGCAATCTACACATTTAATGCAATTCCTATCAAAGTACCATCCATTTTTTTCAAAGAAATGGAGCAAATAATCCTAAAATTTATATGGAACCAGAAAAGACCTCGAATAGCCAAAGCAATATTGAAAAAGAAAGCCAAAGTTGGTGGCATCACAATTCCGGACTTCAAGCTCTATTACAAAGCTGTCATCATCAAGACAGCATGGCACTGGCACAAAAACAGACACATAGATCAATGGAACAGAATAGAGAGCCCAGAAATAGACCCTCAACTCTATGGTCAACTAATCTTCGACAAAGCAGGAAAGAATGTCCAATGGAAAAAAGACAGCCTCTTCAATAAATGGTGTTGGGAAAATTGGACAGCCACATGCAGAAAAATGAAATTGGATCATTTCCTTACACCACACACGAAAATAGACTCAAAATGGATGAAGGATCTCAATGTGAGAAAGGAATCCATCAAAATCCTTGAGGAGAACACAGGCAGCAACCTCTTCGACCTCAGCCATCGTAACTATTTTTATGTACTGCTATTTTATGTACTGCTACAGTTCAGTAGCAGTACATGTATTCATAGTATACAACACTGTACAACAGATCTCCAGAACTCTTCAGCTTGGAAAACTGCAACTTTGTATCACTAAACAACTCCCCATTTCCCCTTTCCTTCCAGGCCCTAGAAACCACCACTCTGCTGTCACTATGAATTTGGCTACCTCATATAGGTGGTAACTCAAATTAAAAAAAAGGAAAAAAAAAAAAAGGCTCCAAGAGTCAAACAGGACCATTTGGGAACTATTTGGTTTTTTGCTGGTTCTCTCTAGAATCCCTCCCTGATGCCACTGAGACACGTAGATGTTTATTCCTAAAGAGTTTTTTCTTTTTTCTTGAATTAATGGTAGTTAAGTCACCCGTAGTTAAGTTACTCATTGAGCAATGGTTGATTCTGAGCCTGGCTGTCTGTTTATCCAACTACCCCTCTTTCACTTATTGTCAGGACTCGTTCCGCATGTGTTTCGTAAACTGACCTCAAAGAAATACATAGCAAAGCACCAGACCTCCTCCTCCCATGGGAGACTTTGAGAGATAAAAGCTCGTCAGGTCAGGACTTAAATGTCCAGGTGCGAAAGTGTGGAAATCATTAGGTAATTGATACAAGCGCAAGACTTTAGGGATGTTTAACAGGACTTTCCTAACTGGTATGATGCTGCTATGATACAGAGTAATTTTCCACCCCCAGATTGTGCCTTTGGTGCTTTTGCTGTACAAGGAATTGTAGGCTGGTAGACTGACTTTGAATATGGCATTTCAGATCTTTTTCACAGCTAGGGTTCCTAAACCCAGGTTCTGACCCTTCAGAATTATGGATCATAACTAAAAATTGAAAATGAAGTTTTAATTTCCTTTCCCACTGGGGCCAGAAGTTCAGAGAAAACGAAGCTGGCAGACGGTTCACTGGCAGCCTCCTCTCAGACCTCGCGCAGAAACGTCTTTCACAAAGCCTGTTGAAATGCACACGTTAATCATCAGAACTGCATTTTCCAATTGTGGGGAGCCACAGCCCTGCTTTCCCACCAAAACAAGGCTACCATTTTATTCCCAGTCATGGGCTGGACTCGGACAGTGCTGCCTTCTCCCACACAGGCTGAGGTCTGGGTGTGAAGAAAGGTTTCAAAATAGAGTATCCGGGTTTGCCATTTTTGGAATGAGAACTTTTGGTGCTCCTGGAATCCCTTTCTTTTTGAAAGCGAGAACACGAAGGCTAAAACCCTGAGACTGTGGCCTCTGAGGGCCTGTGGGGGAGTCAGTGTTATGACTGGGCTGAGGTCCCAACTTCGGGATGCTGTGGGGATTTTTGGCTCCCTTCCTGATAGAGCAAAATTATTGCCCGAATCTTCTAGTTTCCCAGGTAGAAATGATATCTCCTGTGAGAATATCACTCCAGGGGCTCTTTCCCTGTTTTTCCTTTCTCTTTGCTGCTCACAGCTTTAAACTGGGAGGGAACTGTCAGCTTCTTGTGTTTTCTAAAAACCAGACTTACACTTTTAAACATTTCCCTGGGGAACGCTGGGCCACAGTCTGCATTAGCTGTGAGGTGACATGGCGTGGTGGGTTGACAAAGAGCCTGGGAACTCAGAGGTTGTGAGTTTTATAGTCCTAGTTCTGCTCCTTCCCCCAAACCCTCAGGGTCTATTAAGGACCCAGGTTCCCACACCTACAGAGAGGGGGCAGACAAGGGGAGGGGGTTTAGAGAGTGGGCGTGCAGCCCCAGAGAGTGTGGGTGGGTGGTTGTCAACTTGACACCACAGGGCAAGCTCAGGGCCTTAACACAAGCTTTGCCCTGAGTGAGTAGTGGAGGCCCATGTTGAGACAAAAATCTGGTGAAGGGGATTAGGAGGAAGGGAACTCACATTATTGGAGTTTCTAACCAGAGACCATGATTAACACTTCAAGGTACGGGAAAAGAGAGCTAGTGAGCTCAAATGTTAAGTCATCCCTCCTGGCATTGTCCGGACAGTTAAAAGACCCCAGGAAGAGATCACTCAATCTTTTCCACAGACGAGAAACCCGAGGCCCAAGAGGAGAAGTGCAGGACACAGAGCTGGTAAAGGCTGGGATGTGGCCCAGGTTTGTGAGAATCAAAGACCCTGCATTTTCTGCCTCAGGAACTGCCTTTCTGCAGCTAGTGATGAAACTTTTGGAACAGAGAGAAATCTATCACGATCGGATGAAGGAAACATCATTCATAATTAAGACTGCTCCAGAATACCAAGGCTGTGGTCATCAGATGATTACAGGTAAAGCAGAGGGCCCTCTGTGTGTGCCAGGCCTGCAGTGGGTCCAGGTGGGAGTGGGCCTTTGATGGGCCTTTGATGGGAGGTAAAGAGTCAGAATGAAGTTATGCCAAATCGCTTTCTCCTGTTCCAGGCTGTGAAATTTGGCTCAGGTTTGAGGATGAGCCAGAATTGAGATTAGGACTTAGTGAGTCCAAGTTTGCTTTACTCTGGTTTCCTCTCGAAGGAGGAAATAAACAGTGGGAAGAATAGAAACAAGACTGGGATGCAGGCAGGGGCTGTGACTCTCCCCGGCCCCTGCGTATCTCTCAGCATGGAGTTCCCTGGCCTTGGCAGACTACTGCTCAGTGTGGGGTGTGTGCCAGTTTGGAGAAACAATAATTTGTGTGCTCACTGCCTTTTATATTCCCAGTATCATCAGCTCCAGAAACAGCAGATAGGACCATGGGAGGCAATAATTTAGATCCTTAGTGGGCAGGCCTTCCAAGCCTGGTAGGAGGGACACTGAGATGTCTGCGTGCAATGCTGAGCCTGTCTCCCTTTATCTGGGCCAAGGAGTTCCCCTCTGATGTCTACCAGAGGCTCTCTGTGAGCAGGCCTGGCTATACCCACGTGCCGTAAGGAGACTTGACTTTTCACCGGAGGTTGTAACCTGGCAGCCCACAGGTCAGATTCATTCTGCAGATGTGTTGTTGGACCCATATGGTGTTTCAAAATATTCTGAGTCATTATTTTAAAAAGTCATGAATTAAAAAACTAAAACCTGGATTTCTTTTCCAAAAGGTAGAAGTTCTGGTAAAACTGTGCCTGTGTTTCCAATGAGTCAGTGATGGGAAGCCCTTGTTACCTAATGAAGGATGTTAACACATTTAAAGATTATGTGTCCATCAGAAAGGGAGCAGCACATAGAAATTCCTGTCCCTACTCTGTTCTCCTTTACTTCTGGGTGAAGGGGATCTGAATATTTGTATTATTCAACAATACCCTTTGCTCTGATCCTTTGGTTACCAAACAAACTTCTAATTGCTTTTCGTCTTCAACATCGCACTACCTAGAATGAAAGAAGGCATACAGTGATACATTGCATTATCTGTCTCCTATGGGCTTGGTGAGTGTTGACAAGTCTGCTTTGTGAAACTGCAGAGCTGGGCTCCAAATTCCTGGACTGTGGAGCACTCAACCAGATAAACTCTACCTTGTGGAACTCTTCAGCCCTCTACTTCATTGTATCCCTGCTTTTTGGGATCCACAACTCTAGGAGCTGGTGACTGTCTGGGGATTCAGGGGCCTAGCCTGAGGCCATTGGAAAGAAGTGGTAGTCTTACCTATATCTTAAAACGCTCTTGTTAATTTCTACCTGCTGATTGAGATGTATGAGAAAAAGAAATCCAAAGCACAGAACTATTATTGGAACATATCCTGATTGTGAAATTTTCTTTTGTTCCAGTTATTTATTACTGTGTGACAAACTACCCCAAAACTTACTAGTGTAAGACAGTCGTTTTATTATGCTGTCAGATTCTGTATGTCAGGTTTTGGACAGAGCACAGCAAGGACGGTTTGCATTTGTTGCACAATATCAGGTGCCTTGGTTGGGAAGATTTGAACAGCGGGGGATGACATGAATGTTTGGAGCTGGTGCCTGGACTGAGATGACTTGATGGCAGAGTTCACCTGCATCTCTCCCTGCAGTTTGGGCTTCCTCATAGCATGGTGGCCTTGGCATAGTTAAGGCCACAGATGGCATAGTGCTCCTAGAGTAAGTCTTTAGTGAACAGGGCAAAATCTGCTTAGTCTTTAGTGATCCAGCTTTGAAATTGCTCATTTTTATTATTTATTTTTAAAGAAAAATAAAGATATTCCAATACAGATTGGTATTAAAGGAAAGTAATTTTATATTTCCCTCTACCCTTTTACACACAATTTCGTCAATATTCTTCTGCACACTCTATCAGCTAGCTCAGCATGATGGAAGCTACACTGCCCAAGAACATAAGCCTTTCTGTCCTACCAGCTTGCGGTTAAGTGCTATTTTGTGTTCCTGGTTTGGGAAGGACTGCCAGCATTTCTCATATCCCCTGGTTCTGTGTTAAGTAGGCTGAATTCCAGATGAGTGTGGCTGAGGTTGATGATTGAAGTTGAGTGTTGAGGGAAAAGACTCTAGTCATAGAATGGAAACTATTCTAGTGGCAGGCCAATAGTACTGGGGCTCCAATCATCCTTACCTCAGCTTATTCATAGGTGGAGGTTTCAGGCTGGGGGAGGCAAGGTGAGAAGACCAGAGACTACTGTCCCTGCCCTGCATGCTTCTCAGAAAAAAGCAAGTCATTACCCTTGCCCTCAGCTCTGGAGCAATTTGAGAGATTTTGGCTGATAGGAGAGGTGGGCCTTAACAGAGAGGTCTAATGTTCTCCCCAAATGAACTGGCCTTATTTATAACAGAGTATGGGAAGTTCAATTCTAAGAGAGCTCTCAAAAACAATAGAAATTCTGGTGGTAAGTGTTGAACAGAGTCTGGTAGCTCCATAAGAGTAATTTAAATTGTGGGACAGCTAGTTTGGCAAAGAGAACCGGGGAAAGAAATAGCTCAGAAGAACCCTCTGGAGGTAAAACAAATCTTAAAGACTAGACTCAAAAAATTCTCTCTGTATTTCATTGAAACTATGGAGCAATTTCTGCACCAAGGCATTATCTAAAACAATAGAGCAATCAGCAGGCCATTAGTAGAACCTAACAGCTGGATGTGGTATTAAGAGAGACAGGTAGCCTAATGGCTAGATCAGAGAGAGAAACAGTAAAAGAAACACCTGCTGAAACCACTGACATCCTGGGGTGACTATGCAAATGCCCAAGGTTGGGCTTTCTGAGGAACAATATTACGGACTGCACAGGGGAAATGGACTTTCTGGTTTTAAACCAGCCAAATCACTAAACGAATGCACAAGCAAATGACAACAATATACCCCAAAGGGAGGGGGTAATTAGTATGCTGAGTTGCTATATTACTTAAATGTCCCATTTTTAATGAAAAAACCCAAGCCATTAAAAAAAAAAAATCAAAAAACAAAAAAACCAAAAACCAAGAGCGTGAGAACTTCACATAGGGGAAAAGCAGGGAAAAAACAGAAACTGCTTGTAAGAAGGCCTAGACATTAGATTTAATAAAGACTTCAACACAGCTTTTGCAAATATATTCATAGACCTAGAGGGAGACGTGCTAAAGGAAGTAAAAGAGTGTGATGATAATCTCATCAGATAAAGAATATTAATAAAGAGATGAAATTGTAAAAAAGATTCAAGTGGAAATTCTGGAGTTGAAAATTATGATAACTAAAATGAAAAATTCACTAGAATGGCTCAACAGTAGATTTAACTGCCAGAAAAAAGAATCTGAAATCTTGAAGTAAAGATTATGCATCTGAAAAACAGGCAAAAAAATGAACAAAAATGAACAGAGCATCAGAGAAACACAGGAGTGCACCAACACACAGGTAATGATTGTACAAGTAGGAGTATAATATTGTACAATATTTTGCTACATTAGTGTAAGGAAATTATGCCAGATGGCTATTGGAATTCATAGGAACACATGAAAATGGTAAATCAGAAGGATAATATAACAGACTCTACAAATAAAAAGTTGCTTTCCTTTCCATTCAACTTCTTTAAAAGACATAAATTTATATAACCTAAAAATTATAACAATGTATTCCTTGGTTTGATATCTATCTATCTATCTATCTATCTATCTATCTCTCTATCATCTATCTCAACATTACAGGGAAAAAAATTATAACAGAATACTACGAACAATTGTACACCAAAAAATTTGTTAACTTAGATGAAATGGACAAATTTCTAGGAGGCTCAAACTACTAAAACTGACTCAAAAGAAATAGAAATTTTGAACAGACCTATAAAAAGCAAAAATATTGGGGCACCTGGGTGGCACAGTCATTAAACGTCTGCCTTTGGATCAGGTCATGATTCCAGGGTCCTGGGATGGAGCCCTGCATCAGGCTCCCTGCTCCACGGGAAACCTGTTCTCTCTTTCCCACTTCCCCTGTTTGTGTTCTCTCTCTCGATGTCTCTCTGTCAAATAAATAAATAAAATTAAAATTTAATTAAATAAATAAAAGAAAGAAAGAAAAGAAAAAAGAAAACCAAAATATTGTATTAGTAATTTAGAAATTCCCCATGAAGAAAAGCCCAGGTCCAGACTTTACTTCTGAACCGCCTAAACATTTAAAATACATTTAATTAGAGGCAAGAATACATATGGAGTATTATGCCTCCATCAGAAAGGATGAATACCCAACTTTTGTAGCAACATGGACAGGACTGGAAGAGATTATGCTGAGTGAAATAAATCAAGCAGAGAAAGTCAATTATCATATGGTTTCACTTATTTGTGGAGCATAACAAATAGCATGGAGGACAAGGGGGAGATGGAGAGGAGAAGGGAGTTGAGGGAAATTGGAAGGGGAGGTGAACCATGAGAGACTATGGACTCTGAAAAACAATCTGAGGGTTTTGAAGGGGCGGGGGGTGGGAGGTTGGGGGATCCAGGTGGTGGGTATTGTAGAGGGCACGGATTGCATGGAGCACTGGGTGTGGTGCAAAAATAATGAATACTGTTACGCTGAAAAAACAAAAAATTAAAAAAGAAAAGAATACATAATGGCATAAAGACAGTCTATTCTACAAATGGTGTTGGGAAAATTGGATAGTAACATGTAAAAGAATGAAACTTTACCACTATCTTACACCACAAACAAAAATAGACTTAAATGGATTAAGAACTTAAATGTGTCACATGAAATCACAGAAATCCTAGAAAAGAGCACAGGCAGTAATTTCTCTGACATCAGCCATAGCAACATTTTTCTAGGTATGTCTCTTGCGGCAAGGGAAACAAAAACAAAAGTAAGCTATTGGAACAGCATCAAAATAAAAAGCTTTTGCACAAAAAGGAAACAATCAAGAAAACTAGAAGACAACCTACTGAATGGGACAATGTATTTGCAAATGACAAATCCAACAGATGGTTAGTATCCAAAATATATAAAGAACTTATAAAATTAACAAAACAATCCAAATAGTCCAATTAAAAAACGGCAGAAGACATTTACAGATATTTCTCCAAAGAAGACATACAAATGACCAACAGACACGTGACAAAATGCTCAACATCACTCATCATCAGGGAAATGCAAACCAAGACCATAATGAGATATCACCTCTCATCTCATAATGGCTAATATAAAAAACAAAGAAACAAGTGTTGCTGAGGATGGAGAAAAAGAAACCTTTGTGCACTGTTGGTAGGAATACAAACTGGTGCGGCCACTGTGGAAAACAATAAGGAGTTTCCTCAAAAAGTTAAAAATAGAACTATCCTATAATCCAGTCATTGCACTGATGGGTTTTTATATCCCAAGTACAAAAACACCAATTTGAAGGGATACACGTGTTCCTGTGTTTATTGCAGAATTTACAGTAGCCCAATTATGGAAGCAACCCAAGTGTCTACCTCAGATGAATGGGATAAAGAAGATGTGGTACACACACACACACACACACACACACACACACACACACACAGGAATATTATTCAAGTATAAAAAATAATGAAATTTTGCTCTTTGCAACAACATGGGTGGATCTAGAGAATATAATGTTAAGTGAAATAAGTTAATCAAAGAAAGACAAATACCATATGATTTCACTCATATGTGAAATTTAAGAAACAAAACAAATGAACAACAAAAAGAGAAACAAACCAAGAAATAGACTTTTAACTATAGAGAAAAGAGGGGGTTACGAGAGGAGAGGAGGTGGGTGGGATGGTTGAAATAGGTGGAGAGAATTAAGAGGACACTTATCACGATGAGCACTGAGTGATGTGTAGAGTTATTGAATCACTATATTGTACACCTGAAACTAATATAACACTCTATGTTAACTATACTGGAATTGAAATGAATAAAATAAAATAGAGTTAATATAAATTTTTCCAAAAAAAAAGAAAGGAACATTTACCAAACCATTATATGAGGTCTTTATTACCCTGATACCAAAACTTGGCCATCATCACACACACACACACACACACACACACACACACACACACACACATCTCTTAAGAATATAGATATGAAAATCCTTAACAAAACACTTGCAAATTGAAATCAGCAACATATAAAAAAGATTGCACACCATGGCACTTGGATTTATCAGGTTGGGCAACTGCCTTCAGCTCAGGTAGTGATGTTGGAGTCCAGGGATCGAGTTCCACATTGGGTTCCCTGCTCAGCAGGGAGTCTGCTTCTCCCTCTGACCCTTGCCCCTCTTGTGCTCTCTCTTTCATTCTCTCTCTCTTTAATAAATAAATAAAATCTTTAAAAAGATCTATTAATATGGTATACCATAGCAATGCAATGAGGACAAACTGAGGGTTTTGGAGGGGAGGGGGGAGGGGGGTTGGGTGAGCCTGGTGGTGGGTATTAAGGAGGGCACGTATTGCATGGAGCACTGGGTGTGGTGCATAAACAATGAATTTTGGAACACTGAAAAAAAAATAATAAAATCAAGTGGGAAAAAAAAACTGCATCATCATCTCAATAAATTTAGAAAAAGCATTTGTTAAAGTCTAAAACCCCTTCATGATAAAAATACCCCAAAATTGGGAATGGAAGGGAACTTCTGCAATTTGATAAAGGAGAGCTATAAAAAGCCCAAAGGTCACATCATACTTAATGGTGAAAGACCAAGTGTTTTTTTTTTTTTTTCTAAGACCAGGACAAAGCAAAGATGTTTGTTACTGCCACTTCTATTCAAAATTGTGCTAGAAAGTCTAACCTAGGAATTTTTGTTCTTTCTTTTTAAGATTTTATTTATTTATTTGACAGAGAGAGAGGCAGCAAGAGAGGGAACACAAGTTGGGGCAGTGAGAGAGGGAGAAGCAGGCTTCCTGCTGAGTAGGGAGCCTGTTGTGGGGCTCTATTTCAGGGACGCTGGGATCAACACCTGAGCCCAAGGCAGACGACGCTTAACGACTAAGCCACCCAGGTACCTCTAACCTGGAAATTTAAACAAGAAAAAAAGGCATCGATTTTGAAAAGAAAAAAGTGAAATTATGCCTATTTGCTGGTGACATGCTCTTATATAAAAAAAATCCTAAGGACTCTACTAAAAAACTACTTGAACTAATAAATTAATTTAGCAAGTTGCCAAATGGAAGATCAATATACAAAATCAATTGTTTCAATTGTATTTCTGTACATGAGAATCAATCCCAAAATGTGTGTTAACTAACTGGAATTTAAATAAAAATTTAAAAAAATCCACATACAATAGCTTCAAAAAGAATAAATACTTAGGAATAAATTCAACAAAGAAAAAACTTACGTGATGAGACTATAAAACACTGTTGAAAATTAAAGAAGGGGCACCTCAGTGGCTCAGTTGATTGAACATCCAACTCTTGATTTTGGCTCAGGTCATGATCTTGGGATCATGAGATCTAGTCCCATTAGACTTGGCGTTCAGTGGGGAGTCTGCTTGAGTTTATCTCCCTCTTCCCCTCCCCCGGCTCATGCTCTCTCTCTCTCTCTCTCAAAATAAATAAATAAATCTTTAAAAAAAGAAAGAAAGTAAAGAAGACCTGAATAAATGGAAAGACATTCCATTTATGGATTAGAAATCTTAATAATGTTCAAATGGCAGCACCCTTTCCCCCAACAATTGACCTACAGAGTCAAAGTGATTTATATCATAACACCAGCTGATTTGTTTGAAGAATTGGTGATTTGATTCTCAAATTCATATGGAAATTCAAAGGATCCAGAATAACCAAAGCATTCCTCAGAAAGAACAAAGTTGGAAGGCTCACACTTTTTGATTTCAAAATTTACTACAACACCATGGTAATCGAGACAGTGTGGCATTGGCATTTAGCTAGACCTACAGATCAATAGAATAAGATTGAGAATCCAGAAATAAACCATCATTTTTACAGTGAATTGATTTTCAACAAGTGTCAAGACAATTTAAGGGAGGAAAGAATAGTTTTTTGAACAAGTGGTGCTAGGATAATATTGGATATCCACATGCAGAAAAATGAAGTTCGGCCCCTTATTCACCTAACACGCATTAAAATGCCTACTTAAAAAAAAATCAAACAGAAAATGACAAGTGTTGGTGAGGATGAGGAGAAACTGGAATCTTTATGCACTGTTGGTGGGAATGTAAAATGGTGCAGCCACTATGGAAAACTGTATGGCAGTACTTCCAAAAAAAAAAAAAAAAGTAATTTTTTACATACCAGTAATTCCACTTCTGGATATATGTCTGAAAGAACTGAAAGCAGGTATGAAAGAGATATTAGTACATCTACATGCCTAAAAGCATTATTCACAATAACCAAAATGTGAAAATACCCCAAGTGCCCATTAACAGAGCAATTCTCAGTGGAATATTATTCAGCTTTAAAAAAAGAAGAAAGAATTCAGACACATACTACAATGTGCACGGACCTTGAGGACATTATACTAAGTGACATAAACCAGTCACAAAAAAATGAACACTGTATGATGACACTTGTATGAGGTATCCAGAATAGCCAAATTCATAGTAACAGGAAGTAGAATGGTGATTGCTAAGGGGAAGCAACAGGCAATAGGGAGATGTTGTATCATGGATGTAGAGTTTCAGTATTGTAAAATGAAAAGGTTTTGGTGACTGATCACAAAGTGTACTGAACTGTACACTTCAAAATGATTAGAATGGTAAATTTTAGGTAACATGTATTTTACCACAATTGAAAAAAAAAGGTACTATTAATACATGATATAATATAGAAGTACCTTGAAAACATGGTGCTAAATGTAAGAAGCCAGTCATGAAACAACACCTATCATGTGATTCCATTTATAGGAAATGTCCATTAGAGGCAAATCTGTAGAGACAGAAAGCAGATTAGTGGTACTTAGGCTGGGGAGAGGAAGTACAACAGGAAAATAAGCAGGGACTTCTAATTGGCTATTGAGTTTCTTTTTGGAGTGATGAAATGCTCTAATGTTTATTTCACTGATGTTTTTAGGACTCTGCTGATAAACTGAAACTTTGGAATTGTACACTTTAAATGAATGAATTATGTGGCATGGCACCTTAATTATATCTCAATGAAGCTACTATATTAAATTCTAAGAAATAAACTTAAAAAATGAGCATGCACATAGGAATCTTAAAACAAATTTTTCCCCCAAGAAAATAATCTGGTACATTGGAGAAAGTTCCTGGGACAATGTTGGCAGGGTTCCTGAGGCCTGTGATGGAAAGGAAGGTTTGATTCTGCTTTTGCTCAAGGTTCTGGAATGCAGAGGGGCTGAGAGGTGGGAGGAAACAATCACCATTTTCCTCAGAGGCTAGTTCAGTTCATCAGCAGTGAAGTACCTGTTCATGCTTATAGCTTGTACCCCAGAGTTATTTCCTTCAAAGCTGACCTCCAGCAGGTAGCTCTCATCCCCTAGTGCTCACTCTGCAGTTTCATATTTCCATCTATGACAATTTTCCTTCAACCCTTTAGTATTTTTAGTATTTCTAACTAGTGTCAGTATGTTGGTGATGAATTCCCCCAGCTTCTTTTCTTTTTTGTGGTGTTTTTATTTCATTAATTTTCAAAGAACTGTTTTACTGAGCATAGAATTCTAGATTGGTTTTCAGCATTTTAAAGACGTAATTTTTCTGGTTTCCTAAGTTTCTGTTGAAAAGTCAGCTATTAGTTTTTATTCTTGCTTCTTGGAAGATGATGTATCTTCCCCCCGCCCCCACCCATGGCTATTTCTCAGATTTTTAGGTTTTCTCTGGTTCCTGAGTACTTTGACTATAATATGCTTAGGTGTGGTTGTCTTTGATTTATCCTGCTTGGGGTTCTCCAGGTTTTCAAAACAGTGGTTTGGTGTCTTTCACCGAATTTGCAACATTTCTGGGTATGATTTCCTCTGCCCCATATATTGCTCCAATCTCTCTCTCTTCTCCAAGACTTTGAGCACTCTATGTTTTTTGACTATGTGCCTTACTGTCTCTTATATTATTCTTTTTTCTCTCTATGCTTCTGTTTATATATCTTCTACTGAATTGTCTTTAATTTCATTTCCTTGTTTCCAGCCTGCCTTTATATCTCTCCAATGGAGTTTTAATTTTATACATTGTACATTTTAGTTTTATAATGTCCATCTGATTGTTTTGTGTTCTATGTTGAATTAACCATTTTTTTCATTGATTTTTGTCCATCTTTTTCTCTATTTTCTTTAATTAATTAATTAATTAATTTAATTCTTCTCTGCTACTTCCAAAATCTGGATTTTCTGTCTGTTTTTATTATTTGTTTTTGTTTTGATTATTGGACACATCTTCCCGCTTCTCTGTTGTTGTATGCCTGATTAACATTGTATAAAAAAAACCAACTACAAACAGCTCCATATAATATCCTTCCTAAGCAAGGGTCTTAATTTTCTTCTAGTAGCATATAGGGAAAAGGGATGATTTTTTCAATGAAAGCAAGAATCAAGCTGAACAGGGCCTGGGTTCCAGTGTCTGTGAAATTTGGTTCAGCCCTGGTTTATCCCTATCCCCATGGTGTGGACATTCGTGGCTTTGAATTCTCAGTCTCTTCAGTCTTGGATGTTTTGCTATTCTGAGGTGTAAGCTCAGTTCTTTACATCAGCTGCTACACAGCAGCTGCACAATCTAACTATCTTGAGGTGGAAACCTGTTCACTTCAGACTCCTTCTTAGCTGGACTTTATCTTCAGGGCACTGTAAGACAGGCAGGTGGGGGGTGGTTGTGGTGGTGAATTTTACTCTAGCTTTCTGGCCAAGTTTCCCAACTTCTACATCATCTTAGCACTAGCCAGTGACTAGTGGGTTTCCAGTTTATATGGCTTCCAATTTCAATGGCTTTTGTGTTTAATTGCAACTCTCTTGGTTTTTTTATTTTTCTCTGCCCATTGCTTGAACATGAGGAGCTGCTTGAAGTCAAAAACTGTGTATCAGTTAGAGATCATAGATTCAGAGTTGGAGTGAATATATTTCATGTAGGCATCAGTGTCTTGCATGGCAAGAGGAATGTGGGTGGATATTGGTAAGTTAAAGGGGTGGACTGTTGTTGACACTGTTGGTTGTCTACTCAGGATTTATTTCCTGCTTCTTTCCTCTTAACAGGACCTTAAATTCATTCAAGCATCTACCATCCTGTGTGCAAGCCATGTTTCAGGGAAGCTAATTCCATCCTCAGCTCCAGGGAGTAGATCTAATTGGTTTAGAGGTAACCATATCTCTATTGCCAGTCATTTGATTAGTGAAGAAACAGGTGGTTGCACGGCTTGGATAGATGGATCCTTGACATCGCCTTTGCATGTGGGGGGTTTATAGCTGGGAAATTTGGAAAATGACAGAGTTATGTAAGGTTTTCTAATATAGTCTCCAAAGTAGTATCAGAAGCTGAATAGTGGTTTTCCTCCCCCTCAAAGAGCATCAGTTATCAAGCTCTATAGACAGCTCAGTGATCTTGATGTTGGCTTCTAGCATGTGACAGAATGTGTCTCAAGTAGTCTCTTAGGGGCAGAGCATATCTATTTCTACTCTGACCCAGTATTTGATCATTCCCATGAAAGTGCATAAGGCCTCATTGTGATGTGGGGTGTTAGATCATTTTGCAACTCATAGTGTCATAAATCAGAACCCTGTGGTTGCCTTGGCCTTTCAGTTTTGTCCATGGTAAACAGTGAAGCTCTGTCCTTAAAACTGAACTGAATACATAGCTAATGTCAACCTGGGGAATGATTGATCTTCTCTGGCATTATGTTTTCATTTCCCATGTAATTCACTTGAACTGGAATTTCTGTGGTTTAAGCCAAATAATAGCAGTCCATTCACATTTATAAAGCCTCCTGGATAATTTTATATCTTTCATAACTGGGCCCTAGTGATAGCTTAGTTTTATGCCCATTAGCATCTCATTTTTGAATGAATGAGAAAATGTTATATTTTCATTTCTTTCTTCAACAGACACTGATTGAGCACTTGCTATTTCAGGCACTATGTTAGGATTTGGGACATCATACTTGTGCTCCCTCCACCCAAGAAACACTCACATGTGAGCACAAGGACAAAGGTTTCTGGTTGTACATTGGAGCACTGTTTGTAATAACAAAAGGGTGGAACCACTCCAAGCATTTCTCAGTAAGGAAATGGTTAAGTAAATTTTAATTCATTCATATAATGGCGTACCAAACAGTAATTAAAATTAATGAAAGATGGTACATATTATACTATGGATAAACCTCAAGAGTATAGCAATCAGTAAGTGAAAAGCAAGCAACAAAATAATACATACAGCTTGATACTACTTGTGTAATCCTTACAGACCCAATGTATGCAATAAAATATCTTGTACATATGAAATAAATGTGTAAAAATATCCTTCAGATGGGCATTTCCTTAGGGAAGGGAAGAATGAAATTATAAGGGTGAGGCTTTATCTGGGTCAGTAATATCACTATTATTTTTTAAATAGAGATAGAAGAAGCCCAACATTAACCATTGCCTAATTTTAGTAGAGGGTAAATAAGTGTCAATTACATGTTTTTTTTCTGTATTTTATGGTATGACATGTTTAATTAAATAATTAAATACAATATTAAATAAATTAAAAAACAAACAATTAAAACAACATTTAAATTAAAAAACACACAGAGGCATTATCTATAGTAGCTCACATTTTAGTGAAGAAACAAAACAAGAAACTAATAGTGGTTTGGTAAATGCTCATAACCTAAGAGACAATGAGGATAAAATGAGGAGATGATAGCTGAGACTGGGGGTTTGGGAGCACCTCCTGGAAAGGTAATGGCTGATTAGAGTGTTGAAAAGCAATATTGAGGTAGGAGACACTGTGGGAAAGAACATTCCTGACAGAGAGTGGACGTCCTTAAGACCTCTAGACTGTTAGGATAATAACACCTACAATTAAAAACTTACTATGTGCTTGATGCTTTATATGGGTTGCTCTCTCTAATCTTTACAACAGCCTTTTAAGGAAGTCAGTATTGTCTTATTTCACAAATGAAATAGCCAAAGTTTTAAAAGCTTGCTCAAGGCCACATAACATGTAGGTGGCGGGACTTCCACTAAGGTCTTTTGGGCTGCAGAGTTTGTGTTTAAAGAATTTTTAAAGAACTGCTGTTATAATTTTTAAATGTGTGAAGATTATAGTGTAATTTTCCCCCTGAAAACAGTAGTTTTATTTTGAAATGCCCATGGAAATGCTTTTAAATGAAATGATATATCTTGTATTACTTCAAAGTAATTGGAGGAAATGGGTATTAGGTGTAGGTATATATAAATAAAATGTATATTGATAATTATCGAATTGACCAAAGGCTACAGAAAGGGTCATTACAATATTCTACTTTTATGTGTCTATTTAGAATACTTTTCAGTAAAAAGTAAGAAAAAATGGGGAGTCAACAGGGATGATCTCATCTAATTTTCTCATTGATGCTTGAAACCTCTTTGTGTAATGTCAGTTACATAAAAAATATGAACTCATCCATTCTTCCACTTTTTTAAAACTATTTTTTCTTCAGAATTTAGTGTTTTTTTTTTTTAAGTAAATACTTACTGTGGAAAAAGGAAAGCCTAATTTTCCTGGCAATATTGTCTTGGTCTAGGAGATTTTTTTATTATATGGCATATGCTTAAATCTTTCAAGTGTAAAATTAAGTACTTCAATTTTTGTCATTTGCAGGGGAAGCTTAAATATTTCATGACACATTTAGGCTTAACTTAACCTGAAATAAATGTTGAAATGTTTGATTATTAGTTAAGTTGATAGATAGTCCTAATTCATAAATTAATTTTAGAGCTTTTTAGAGGTAATGCAGTATAGAAGTCTTGGATATGAACTAAATGTTAAAAACTTTTTTATTTGAACATGTTGGCATTATTTGTCTTTGTAGCCACCCTTCTTATTTATGTATCTTATATATCTGCATTTTCCAAATGCTGATTGCATGCATGTAAGTCTAGTGGAAGAATAATGTGACTGATTAATTAAGCAGAAACAGTTATGAAAAAGTAATAATATGATGGTTAAGTACAAGGTGCTGGCACCAGACAGACCCAAGTTGAACCCTGGGCTCTTTACCTTGGGCACATTAATTATGATCTTTAAGTCTCAGTATGTTCAGGCAAAGAATGAAGGTATGAGATTTTCATGTGATAATGCATGCCTGGCTCATAGAATATGCCCTGCAAATACTAGCTCTTATAATTTATTCCTCGGGTTCCTATGTGCATAGTAAATATAATACAGGCACCAGAAACAGTTACAGAGACTCTGCAAGACATGGGCCACTGTCCTCTGGTTTATCATCTGCTTGAGAAGCAAGTGATTACTATGCATGGAGCTGCTGTGTCTGGTGTCCCGTGCGATGAGAGAAACCAATGTCCTGAATGTTCTCTAGCACTGAACAACCACCCCAAACTTGAACACCCATCAAAGCAGACTTCTGCTTAAAATGATATTCCACATGTTTCAGAGCAGGAAATTAAAAGTTTGTCTCTGACAATGATGAAAAGGAAGGATTTCAAACATGTATATGCTCACACATTTTTGGAAGCAGTTAAGACACTTTTAGTAATATATGCTTGTGTTTGTTACCAAATTTTACTTTTAATAAAGAGGACTTCAGCTTTTTAAGAGAATTAAAAAAATATATCTGGGTCTTTGCCTTTAAGTAAACATAATCAAGAACACTACTGCATGATCCCATTTACATTTATATAGAATTATGCATATCTTTTAAAGAGTTTTCAGGAACTGAAAACTTTTTAGAGATGAAGTTACAGATACCTCAGATGGTCAGTTCCTGTGATGTTCCAACTTTTTAAGGCCCATAAGCTTTTCAAAGTAGTTGGGGACTTAGGAATTCACAAGGTTCCCTAGAGTCTCTTTATTCTTCAATGTTTATAACATGACAGGTGGCAAATAATAAAAATGTTTAGAATGTCCCCAAATGAAACTTATGGCCATATGTTTAAATTGTTTTAATAACTGGTTGACTTCTGTGAGACAAGCATTTTATACATGTGTAAACAAAAAGGCATGTTACATAATCCATTTATTAAAGGAAAGAATAATTAAAATAGGAATGGGTCCATAACTTTAGCAATGAAGCTAACTTTCCAATGAAAGAATCTCTTAGACTTAAGTTTTAGTTTTAAATGCTAAATGTTGGGGCGCCTAGGTGGCTCAGTGGGTTAAAGCCTCTGCCTTCAGCTCAGGTCATGACCCTAGGATCCTGGGATTGAGCCCTGCATTGGGCTCTCTGCTCAGCAGGAAGCCTGTTTCCTCCTCTCTTTCTGCTTGCCTCTCTACCTAGTTGTGATCTCTGTCTGTCAAATAAATAAAAATATTTTTTAAAAAATGCTAAATGTTGATTCAGTGACACTTCACACCTTAGTCTCATCAGTTGCTAGAGAAAGGGTTGACTTCGTTATTCAAAGAATATTGAGTCTTCGAAATAACACATAAACACATAGAATTGACAAATCAATTTTCCTTGCATTTTTCTTTAGTTTCAAAAGCTGTATAAAAATGTAGATGACACTGTTAATTGCCAATTGCCATCTCTTTTGATTTTCTAAATTGTTTGGTGCTATTGCCAAAGTCTGATAATATGGGTAATTATAGATTCGTGATATCACTTCTGAATGAGGCACTTACAGGTTAAAAAAAATAGTGACTTCAGGAATCACAGTTAATGAGAAATATGATTTATGCATTTTCTAATGGTTTCTTACATATTTGAGCCATCACACAGTATATTAGTGGAAATGACCTCATTTAATTTTCCTTTGGTGTTTGTCTTTAAAACTTACAGTGAGTTTATTTCTGTGTCTTTCTCGGCCTCTTCTCTGGGCCAAATGAAGAGTCTACAGCTGAGAAGTGGAACACAGATGTGGTGGGGAAGCAAGAGCCGTCTCCAGGAGGGGGTGTGTGTCCTCTATTCACCAGATTCAAGCATGTGGGAGAATGGATCAAGGTTCTGGGCCTCCTGAAAAGTGAAGATGTTTTGCTGACAGATTTGAACGGTTTCTGGAAAGAATGTTGTCATTGGCATGATTAGCCACCATGTAGTTTTGGTGCCAACTGCCAGGGGTTATGGGAAGGGGAGAGATAAGGAAAGTGGAAAAAAAATATCTTGAACAACTAGAGGAGTTAAGTTTTCACATCTTTCACCATCCCAGCCTTAAACTATAGCTTTTCTTTTAAGTCCTCATCTGCCTTGCTAGGTCAAAGTACTTTTACTTTATGTGAAAAATGCTTCCCAGGGGAAGTACTCTGACTCTGTTTCTGAATCTGATTAATGCTCTTAGTGTCCCCAAAGAGCCATTACTAAGTGTCTAAGTTACAGTTTCAGAGGAAATGGGATGTGTTTTTGAACCCATCTAAAATGGCTTCATGGAGGGTAAATCTCAAGTTGCATTTTAAAAAAGGGAAAGCCTGTGGTTTGGCCAAAAAGAATGAATTATATATTCTAATTCCATGTGTGGTAACTTGGTTTGGGGAAAAAAAAAGATACATAAGGAGAGGAATAGCAAGGAGAGCCCATTATCCACGTTTGCTTACAGGCAATAGAGATCATCTAGTTAGTTTAAGTAGAAAGGATTTATTACAGGATGCTTGTTGGGAAGACTGAAGAAACAGATTTCAGATTGGTTTTTTAAGAGCACTGCCTACAGCCGTCCTGCAGAACTAGAGATGCTATTGCCTGTCCTCTAAGTCAGCCGACGTCAACCATATTGGGCTGCTAGCTCGAAAGCCTACCATCTGCCATGATCAGGAAAGCTATCCTGACAGGTAGTTGGCATAGAAAGCAGCTAGCTCCAAAACCATGCTGAGCCTTGTGCAATCCACACCAGCAAAATAGTTACTCTGGGCAGTGCTTTTTAGTATCCCATGAAACCAATAAACAGACACTGGTTTCACAGAGGAACAGATGCCTCCATTATGGTCCTTGTCAGCAGGAATATTAGAAAGATACCTTCCACTCTTGCATTTATATTTCTAAATAGTGGAACCTAAATCATTATAGAGCTCTAGAAGCAAGGGAATTGAGAAATGACAGTAAAAATCCTAGATTCCGGGGCGCCTAGGTGGCTCAGTGGGTTGAAACCTCTGACTTCGGCTCAGGTCATGATCCCAGGGTCCTGGGATCAAGCCCTGCATCGGAAGTCTGCTTTCCCCCACCCCCTTCTCTCTCTGCCTGTCTCTCTGCCTCCTTGTGATCTCTGTCTGTCAAGTAAATAAATAAAATCTTAAAAAAAATCCTAGATTCCTTGTTTCTGAAACATGAAAGTATACTGGAAGGATACTGGCATGGATGCTGGTTGAGTCAATTCACAGTGCATGTCACTGTTCTCCCTTTGGGTTACTCAACTCTCATACATGTTCTTTCCCCATATTTAAATTTCAAAACTTCAATAATTCCTTGTGTAATAAAAGTTAGAACTCATTTTGGGCTCACCAAGCTGGTGACAGAGAAGACACTTGAAGTCCCTACTCCAGTGGATATCCTGAATGGGCGGCTATTCACCAAGCAATTTCCACAGAAAGAAATCCAGAAATTAGTTGACTCCTACAAATTGGGAAAATGAGAAAATACCCACATTGAAATAAATAGGAAATGTTGAGACATACTCTTCCTATAAACCCCACCCCTGGCGCAGGCCTGTACCATTGGGATTGAACTGCTAACTCTTAGCTTCTCCATGAGGGGCAAAAGATTTGGGCCCAACATCTAGCACCCTAACTTTTAAAACTTCCACCTAAGAGATGGGCCCCCAAAACACCTAACTCTGAAAGCCAGTGGGGCTCATATCCACAAGATCCACAAGACTGTATAGCAAACAAACAGTTCTTAACAGGCTCTCAAGAATTCACCATGGCTCTTCCCCCAGGGCTTAGTACAAGAGGAACAGACACAATGCCCACCTTCCAGTCTTCCCCTAAAAGGGTCTATTTGCATACATTAAGACATGCATACTGTCTTGGGATCAGGCTTCTAATTTAGCACACATCTACAGGATGCCTGCCATCTTCCCCAGAGATCAGCAAAGCCAAAGGATACTTCCTTAATCTTTCCCTCTAAGTCATTCCAAATAATTGGTATCTTCCTGGAAGGAGCTTGTTGTACACATATTAGCCCCCCAGCTTTGGTCGCTGCCATCAAGATCTCTGGATTACATGGCTCTAAAATTCCACGTATGAGTGAAATCATATGGTATTTATTTTTTTCTGACTGACTTATTTCACTTAGCATTATACTCTCTAGCTCTATCCATGTCCTTGCAAATGGCAAGATCTCATTCTTTTTTATGGCTGAGTAATATTCCTTTGTGTGTGTGTGTGTGTGTGTGTGTGTGTGTGTGTGTGTATCACATCTTCTTTTCTTCTTTATCAATGGACATTTGGCCTGTTTACATAATTTCTCTATTGTAGATAATGCTCCTGTAATTATAGGGGTGCACGTGTCTCTTTGAATCAGAGTTTTTGTATTCTTTGGGTAAATACCTGCTATTGGTATTTAGCTTTTGCTATTGCCAATAGCTATTGCTATTGGTATTTATTGCTATTGGGTAGTTGTATATTTAACTTTTTGAGGAACTTCCATACTGCTTTCCAGAGTGGCTGCACCAGTTTGCACTCTCACCAACCATGCACCAGGGTTCCTTGTTCTCCACATTCTCACCAACACCTGTTGTTGCTTGCATTGTTGATTTTCACCTTTTGACAGATGTGAGGTGACATCTCATTGTGGTTCTGATTTGAATTTCCCTGATGATGAGTAATGTTGAGCATCTTTTCATGTGTCTGTTGGCCATCTGGATGTCTTCTTTGGAAAAATGTCTAGTCATGTCTTCTGTCCATTTTTTAAGTGGATTATTCATTTTTTTAAAGATTTTATTTATTTATTTGATAGACAGAGATCACAAGTAGGCAGAGAGGCAGGCAGAGAGAGAGGGGGAAGCAGGCTCGCTGCTGAGCAGAGAGCCTGATGCGGGGCTCGATCCCAGGACCCTGAAATCATGACCTGAGCTGAAGGCAGAGGCTTAACCCACTGAGCCACCCAGATGCCCCGGATTATTCATTTTCTGGGTGTTGAGTTATGTAAGTTCTTTACATGTTTTGGGTACTGACTAATAGATATGTCATTTGCAAATATCTTCTGGTCAGAAAAGGTGCATGGTATGACTTCAATCTTTTTGCATTTGTTGAGGCCTATTTTGTGACCTAATATGTGATCTATTCTAGAGAATGTCTGATGTGCACTTGAAAGAAAGAGTATTCTGCTTTTTTTATGATGGCGTATTCTGAACATATCTGTTAAGTCCATCTGGTCCAATGTGTCATTCAAAGCCATTGTTTCCTTGTTTAGTTTCTGTTTAGATGATCTGTCCATTGGTGTAAGTAGGGTATTAAAGACCCTACTATTGTTGTATTATTGTTAATTAGTTTCTTTATGTTTGTTATTAATTTTTCATGTATATTTCATATGTTTGGTGCATAAATATTTATAATTGTTACATTTTCTTCTTAGATCATCCCCCCCTTTTAAAAAAATATGTTATTTATTTATTTTAGAGAGAGAGTGAGACAGAAGGGAGAGGGGAAGGAGGAGGGACAAGCAGACTCTGTGTTCAGCATGGAGCCCAACGTGGGGCTTGATCTCACGACACCAGAATTATGACCTGAGCTGAAACCAAGACAGTTGCTCAACTGACTAAGCCACCCAAGTGCCCCTGGATTTTCCCCTTTATCAATATATAGTGTCCTTCTTGGTTGGCTATTTATTTATATCAAGGTTTTTATTTAAATTCTAGTTAGTTAGCATATAATATTGATTTCAGTAGTAGAATTTGGTGATTCATCACTTACATATAACACCCGGTGCTCATCACAACAAGTGCCCTCCTTAATACCTATCACCCTTTTAGTCTATCCTCCCACCCAACTCCCTTCCAGCAACCCTCAGTTTGTTTCCTGTAGTTAAGAGTCCTCTATGGCTTGCCTCCCTCTCTATTTTTTTTGTCCTTCCCCTATGTTTATCTGCTTTGTTTCTTAAAATGTGCATGAGTGAAATCATATAGTATTTATCTTTCTCTGACTACTTATCTTTCTTAGCATAATATGCTCTAGCTCCATCCATGTCTTTGCAAGTGGCAAGTTTTCATTCTTTTTGATGGCTGAATAATATTCCAGTGTGTGTGTGTGTGTGTGTGTGTGTGCGCGCGTGTATACACTACTTCTTCTTTATCTTTTCATCAGTCGATGGGCATTTGGGCTCTTTCTATAATTTGGCTATTGTTGACAATGCGGCTGTAAACATTGGAGTGCATGTGCCCCTTTGAACCAGTATTTCTGTAACCTTTGGGTAAATACTTAGTAGTGTAATTGCTGGATTATAGGGAAGTTCTATTTTTAACTTTTTGAGAAACCTTTATCCTGTTTTCTAGAACATTTATACAAATTTGTATTCCCACCAACAGTGTAAGAGGGTTTCCCTTTCTCTGCATTCTTGCTGTGTTCTTGTTATAATCTTTGTTTTAAAGTCTAATTTGTCTGATATAAGTATTGCTACTCCTGCTTTCTTTTGACATCCATTTGTATGATAAATGTTTCTCCATCCCCTCACTTTATTTATTTATTTTTAAAGATTTTATTTATTTGTCAGAGAGAGACATAGCAAGTGCACAAGCAGGCAGAGTGGCAGGCAGAGATAGAAAGAGAAGCAGGCTCCACGCTGAGCAAGGAGCAGGATGTGGGGCTCAATCCCAGACCCTGGGATCATGACCTGAGCTGAAGGCAGGCAGCTTAACCTATTGAGCCACCCAGGCATTCCCATCCCCTCACTTTAAATCTGCAGGTCTCTTTATATCTAAAATGAATTTCTCGCAGGCAGCATATAGATGGGTCTTGTTTTTTTAATCCATTCTGACACCTTATGTCTTTTGATTGAAGCATTGATTTCATTCACTTTCCAAGTTATTATTGATGGATACATATTTATTGCCATTTTATTAGTTGCTTTGTCATTCATTGTTTTTCTGGAGGTTTTCTCTGACTCATTCTTGTCTTTATCACTTTTGGTCTACACTTTCCATTCAAAGAGTCCCCTTTAATATACCTTGCTGGGTTGGTTTAGGGGCCACTAACTCCTTTAGTTTTTGTTTGTCTGGTAAATTCTATCCCTCCTTCTGTTCTGAATAGTAGCTTTGCTGGATAGAATATTTTTGGCTCCCATTCAGCACTTTGAATATTTTTCCCATTCAGCACTTTGAATATATCATGCCATTTTCTTCTGGCTTGCAAAATTTCTGTTGAGAAATTTCCAGCTAGCCTTATGGGTTTTGCCTTGAAAGCTCAGGACTCCTTTTGTCTTGCTGCTTTTATGATTTTTTTTCTTTATCACTATATTTTGCAAATTTAATTACAATATGTCCTGGTGTTGGCCTTCTTTTATTGATTTTTGATGGGAGTTCTCTGTGCCTCCTTCCTTCCCCAGATTAGGGAAGTTTTCAGCTGTTAGTTCTTCAAATAAATTTTCTGCCGCCTTTTCTGTCTCTTCTTTTTTTTAGGACTCCTATAACACAAATGTTATCAGAGTTGATTGAATCACTGAGTTCCCTAAGTGTCTTCTTGTGTTGTGTCATTCTTTCTCTCTTTTGTTCATATTCATTATTTTCCATTATTTTGTCTTCTTGGTCACCAATTCATTCCTCTGCCTCTTTCAGCCTGCTATTATTTGCATGATTTTTTTTTTTTTTTTAGGATTCTATTTATTTTAGAGAGATAGAGAGTGCAAGTGAGCACACAAGTGGCAGGGGGAGCAATGGACAGAAGGAGAGTGAGAAGCTGACAAGTCAGGTCCCGTGTGTTCTCCTCTCTCCCTCACTCTTCTCCAAGACCACGGATCCCTCTCCTCTGCTGCAACCAGAATCCGTTTCTCCCCTAAATCATGTCTCCGTACTTCTTATCTTCTTCAGTGTGGCTTCTTTTCTCCCTTTAGTTGTGGAGTTTATGCTGGTTTTCAGGTCTATTTCTGGTTTATTTAGGATGACTTGATAGTTATCTAGTTGTGTTTGTGGGATGAGATGAGCCTAGGGTCCTCCTATTCCACTGCCATCTTCCTCTCCTTATGCCTAAAACCTAAATGGGAGATTTATAGGAATAAATATATACACTAAAAAAAAACCCCCTCACATAAATGACCTAACTTTACACCTTAAGGAATCTGGAAAGGAAGAACAGCTAAGCCCCTAGTTAGCAGAAAGACAGAAATAACAATGATCAGAACAGAAATAAATGAAATAGAGACTAAAAAAGCAATAGAAAAGACCAATGAATCTATGCGTTTTTTTTTTTTTAAGATTTTATTTATTTGACAGAGATCACAAGAGGCAGCCAGAGAGAGAGGAGGAAGCAGATGCCCTGCTCAGCAGAGAGCCGGATGTGGGGCTCAATCCCATGAACCTGTGATCATGACCAGAGCTGAAGGTAGAAGTTTTAACCCACTGAGCCACCCAGGCACCCCATTAGGGTAAATAAAAGAGACACACCTTGATTTAGACTCATCAAGAAAAAAAAGAGGATCCAAATAAAATTATAAACAAAATAAGAGCTATTACAATTGATACCACAAAAATACAAAGTTCATAAAACACTACTATCAACAAGTATATATGTACAAGTTGTATGACAGAAGAAATGGATAAATTCCTAGAAACATGCAACCAATCAAGACTGAATTACGAAGAAATAGAACATCTGAACAGAATGATTACTAGTAAAAAGTTGAATCATTAATCGGAAATTTCCCAACAAGCAAAAGTCCAGGGCCAGATGAGTTCATGGGTGAATTCTACCAAACATTTAAAGGAAAATTAATACCAATACTTCTCATACTATTCAAAAAAATATAAGAGGAGGGAACACTTCCAAAATCACTTTATGAGGCCAACATTCCTCTTATTTCAAAACCAGAAATAGAAAAAAAATATATAGCTAATATCCCAGATGGACTTAGGTGTAGATATCCTCAACAAAATATTAGCAAAGCAAATTCAACAGTACATTAAAGGGATCATACACCATGATCAAATGGGATTTATCCCTGGGATGAAAAGATGGTTTAACACCTGCAAATCAATGCGATATACCACATTAACAAAAGGAAGAATAAAAATCATATGGTTTTTTCAAATGATGCAGGAAGACATTTGATAAATTTCAACATCTTTTATGATAAAACTCTGAAGAAACTGGGCATACAGTGAATGTACCTCAACATAATAAAGGCTATATATGACAAATCCCTAGCTAGCTTCATACTCAATGGTGAAAAATTGAAAACCCTTCCTCCAAGAACAGAAGCAAGACAAAAATGCCCACTCTCACCACTTAAGTCCTAGACAGAAGAATTAGCTGGAAGGAAGGAAGGAAGGGACAAAGGAAGGAAGGAAGGAAGGAAGAAAGGCAGGCCAAAATTCCAAATCAGAAAGAAAGAAGAAAAATTGTCTCCATTTTCATATGACATAATATTATATATATAATTCCCTAAAGATTCCACCAAAACAAACAAACAAGCAAGCAAACAAACTATTGGAACCAATTCAGTAACATTGCAAGATACAAAACCAATAAACAAAAATCAGTTCTATTTCTATACACTAAAGACAAATTTTCAAGAAAGAGAAAATAGTAAAATGGTCCTATATATACTAATATCAAAAAGAATAAAATACTTAGGAATAAATTTAACCAAGGAGATGAAAGATCAATACAGAAAAAGCTATGACATTGATGAAAGAAATTGAAGAAGCCACAAATAAATGAAAAAATATTCCATGTTTGTGGATTGTAAGAATTAATATTGGGGCACCTGGGTGGCTCAGTGGGTTAAGCCTCTGCCTTCAGCTCAGGTCATGATCTCAGGGTCCTGGGATCGAGTCCCACTTCGGGCTCTCTGCTCTGTGGGGAGCCTGCTTCCTCCTCTCTCTCTCTCTGCTCGCCTCTCTGCACACTTGTGATCTTTCTCTGTCAAATAAATAAATCTTAAAAAAAAAGAATTAATATTATTAAAACCTCCAAACAACCCATAGTGATCTACAGATTCAACACAACCCCTATCAAAATTCCAATGGAATTTTCCAAAAGGGAAAAAAAAATCGTAAAATTTGTATGGATCCTCAGAAGATGCCAAAGAGCCAAATCAATAATAAGAAACAATAACAAAGCTGGATGTATCACATTTCCTGTTTTCATGCTATATTACTAATCAAAACAGTATGTTATTGGTAAAAGCAGACATATAAAATAGAGAATAGAGAACCTAGAAACAAACCCACGCATTTTTGGTAATTAATTTAACACAAAATACTAGTCTTGTATAGCTGAGATATGCAAATAAATAAGTAAGTAAGTAAATAAATAAATAAATAACTGACTCTTCTTTTATACCATACACAAAGTCAATTCAAAATGGATTGAAGACTTGAACATAAGAACTGAAACGGTAAGACTTCTAGAAGAAAGCATAGTAGGTAAACTTTTTGACATTGGTCTTGGCAATGATTTTTTTGGATTCAACACCAAAGGCAAATGCAACAAAAGCAAAATAGACAAATGGGACTACATGATACTTAAAAGTTTCTGTACAACAAAGGAAACCATTGAACAAAGAGAAGGCAACTTATGGGGTGGGAGAAAATATTTACAAATCACATATCTGATAAGGGATTAAGATCCAAAATATATAAAGAACTCATACAAGTCAACAGAAAATAGAAAACCCACCAGGACCAACACAAAAACAAAACAAACAATACAAAACAAACAAACAAGCAATCTGATTGAAAAAAGGAGAAAAGAACTGAGTAGACATTTTTCCAAAAAAGGCATACAAATGGTCGACGGGTACAAGAAAAGGTGCTCAACATCACTAATTATCAGGGAAATGCAAATTATAATCATAACGGGATATCACCTCATCCTGTTAGAAGAGCTAACATTAAAAACACAGGAGATAGATGTTGGTGAAGATGTGGAGAAAAGGGAACCCTGTGCTCTGTTGGTGGGAGTATAAACTGATTCAACCATTATGGGAAACAAGTAAGGAGAGTCTCAAAATATTAAAGTTAGAACTGCCATTTGATCCAGCAATCTCACTTCTGGGTATGTATCTAAAGAAAATGAATACAAGATCTTAATGAGTTATCTTCGTTGTAGTACTATTCACAAGTAAAGATATGGGAACAACTTAGATGTTCATCAACAGATAAGTGGATAAAGAAGATGAAATAATTATATTAATATGTTATATATGCTCATAATTATACTCATGCAATATTGCACATAATATTGTATAATTATAATTAATAACTAATAACATAATTACATCAATCTATATTAATATATCTATATACAGTGTTCTACAGAGTGATGGGATATTTCTCTGCAAAGCAAAAGGCAACTTGCTCCACCTTGCATAACTTCTGCTATTAAATAGCCACAGAACGTGATGGGACTCTGGATTTGGGAATTAATATTTACTACATATGAGTGTACAGTTCTGACCCATTTTCTGAATAACCTATTAGACCACCAACTTTGAGAGGAATCCAGGGAAAATTATTCAGGCCAAGAGTATGAAGCTCTACCACCTGGGCCTACAGCAGGTCTAATAGTATTTGAAGCATCAATGGTAGATCAAGATACTGGTGGTGCTCACAGAAGCCCAGGGAAAATCGCAGCTGAGGGTGTCTGTCCCATCATGCAAGTTAGTGGGAGATGACAGCATTTCAGTACAAGAAAGACCATCCAGAAATAGACCAAAGGTGCAATGGCATAGTTTGGTATATACATACATTGTGGCAAGATTACCAAGATCAACATAACATATCCATCATTTCAGATAGTTAACTTTCTTTTCTTTTTGTGATGAGAATGCTTAAGATCTATTCTCTGCGTCAATTCTTTTCCACTTTTTGTGTTTATAGGTATAACTGCTAGAAACCCTTGATCACAAAATAAAGTTGATAGGAGTGGAAAAGGGTTTGTGATAGTTCTATCAATCAGTTTTTCCAATTCCTTCCTAGTTGTATTTCCAAAATCACGTAATAGTTCTTACCCAAGTTCTCTTCCCCTTTTCTCACAGGACTCTCCTTCCAAAATGATGTATTCTTTGACAATAGTTGAAAGATTTTTTGAAATGTTGAAATTATGTTGAAAGAGGTAAAGTTATGAAACAAAACTTGTCATTACTCTCACAGCTTCATGATACACATGAATTCAGAACATTCCAGCACAAGCCAAAATACACAGTTACTAAAGCCTAGCTTCACCCTTAACAGAAGGTAACACAAGACAGGGGAAGATGGAAAGGCAGGAGGGT
This sequence comes from Enhydra lutris kenyoni, assembly GCF_002288905.1. NCBI lineage: Eukaryota > Metazoa > Chordata > Mammalia > Carnivora > Mustelidae > Enhydra > Enhydra lutris. The sequence goes on along the minus strand of NW_019154132.1, from coordinate 1,726,172 downwards.
TATGGTGCCTTGGTGAGTTATCAGGGAAGGCTTTCCCTGTTTTTGGTTGCTAATCTTAAGACAATCACCTGATTAAGTCTTGGAGAGCTGAGGACTATTGTTGTCTGTTATAAATTGGGTGAAGGACAATTGTGCATTTAATTGTCCTTAGGGCAGGAATAGATATGAAAAGAGTATATATGAAAGCTATAGAAATAGATTCCTTTAAAATGATCTGTGTACCACTTGGACCTAGGAATTGGAAAATCAGTGAGATAAGGGACCTTGTCATTCCTAATTCCTAGGGGTCCCAATAAGTTCTGTAACCCCTTCTGGTACCAATCATTGTATTGGTTAGGGTTTGGTTACAGAGTACAATTCACCCTCAGTGAATTGTAGTTTGAGCAGGAAAGGATTTCTTACAGGATACTAAAAGGCTCATAAAATCACTAGAGAAGGTGAACAAACAAGCTCTAGACCAAGCTCTCAGAAGTGACTCTCATGGTCCCATGTAGCAAGGAGGCTTGTGGCACTTTGATGGAGTGTGAGCATTCTGACACTTCGGGAAGCTGCTGCATTAGCTGCAGCTCCAGCTGTATGGCCATTGCCATGAACCAGGTGGTGTTTAGATTTATAGCCATTGAATAAAGGAAGGCATGCTCCAAAAAAGGATGAAAGAGATGGAGCACCAGAGTGCATATGCACAATAGCAAAATGGTGGTAACACAGAGTTGGTGGGAAGGGTGCCTAGTGGAGAAGGAAAGGAAAAGGCATCAGGGCCATAAAGAAGAGATCCAATCTGGGCAACACATAGCCACAACTTGCTGAGTCCTCTGAGAAGGTGCCAAGATTTATTACTCTGATAACATTTGTTGGATTTATCACATTAAGTGAATAGAGTAAGTAGGATGGACTAAAAGAAAAGGGTAAGTGTCTTGAGGCTTGCTTGGTTTGTGGAAGAAACACTATCAGAGGAGGGAGGGAGGGAGGCTTCCTAAGGACTTTGGGCAGTTAACTGTCACCCCAGGACTCAGGGTACCCATTTTTGCCCATAGAGATGATTCAAATTCAGTGTGCCCAAAACTATGTGTATGGATACAGACTATGGTGGCGGTATGTGCCTGCCAGCCTCCCAATTCCCTTCATATGTAATGGTATTTTCTATCCCTATGTATTTCCAAAGACCCTGTGAGGTAACGTTATGTTTCTTCAAAGACTATAAGCACCGTGAGGCAGGACTTTTGTTTATTTTTTCCACCACTGTATTCCTGGAACATAGATAAAATAGTACCTTGTGAAGAGGATGTGTTTAATAGATTTTTACTGAATTAATGGAAGAAGTAATGAGTTCAGAAAAAGCCCACACTCATTAACAGGTTTGTGAAAAGGTTTTTCTCAGTGTCTGAGTAACAAATTGCCAGTTCCAATGAAAGTTGTCACTGAAGAGTCATTTTAACCAAGTCCGAGATCTAGAGAGCTGAGTAAGTTGTCTGGATTACCTGGCCAACACTATCTGTCCCTGATATCAAAGTAAAAGGCACACCAGTACAGCTTTAGAACTACAACCTCAATAGCAACAATTTAATGAGTGCTTACTATGAGCAAGATGCTCTATCAGGTACTTAATATTCATTATTTCATGCAGTCCTCATATACACCTCGAGATAAATTCTATTATTCTTATTATGAATGAGCGAACTGAGTCTCAGATAAAGTAACAGAGCCAAGGTCATTGGCTTAGAATCGAACTTTTACTTGAAGCCATTTACTCTGGTTTCTGAATAAGAACATTGAAAGGAAACTCACATGACTTGGTTCCAGACCCAACTCCTTTCCTGAGTACCTTGGTTTGGTGAATATTGAAGCCTCATGCTTGTCCTGCACACTCACAGATCTATTTTTCCCAGCCATTGCTGGTGAGATTGGCTCTGTGGCCAGCCCTGCCAGTGAGCAGTGAGTTGGAATGACTTGTGTCTGTTGCTGGTGGAAGCACTGTGGTCTTTGTTTTCTCTCTCTTGCCATTGTGACTAAAGAGGATGTGTGCTCCCAGCCCTGTAGCTGCAAGATGGCGGAGCTCCCATTACCCTTGATTCCAGTGGTTTTATAGAGGAGAGCCCCCTGACAACCCATCTGGACACACTCTGTGAGTGAGAACACATGTGGGATTTAAGGGATGTTGTTATCATAGGATAACCCTGCTCATTCTGACCGTTACTTTCAGTCAACTCTCCTTTATCCCGAGTCTCAGTTTTTTTTTAAAGATTTTAAAAATTTATGTATTTGAGAGAGCGAGAGAGCATGAGCAGAGGGAGGGGGGAAGGGAGAGGGACAAGCAGACTCCCTGCTGAGCCAGGAGCATGTCACGGGGCTTAACCCCAGAACCTTGGGATCATGACCTGAACCGAAGGCAGGTGTTTAACTGACTGAGCCACCCAGGCACCCCCAACTCCGAGTCTCAATTTTATCATCTGCAAAAGAGTAATAATAATGTGGAGAGAGTTAAAGGAGCGAAAAGTTCCATCCAGACCTAACATTCTCCAAAGAATATATAACTTAGCAAAATAGCATGCTTTGAAACAGTTTTCTTCATGATCATCGTATGGTGTGCTTAAGGTCTTAAAATCTTCATTTTCCTGTTCTCAGATTTGGGGATAGCCAGAATTTGAGACACAAAGCATTCCTCCTGTCTTTGAGTTGTAATTTTCCACACTGCCACCAGAGGTCAATTCTGTCACCTTGAAAAAGATTCTGTGGGTTAACCTTTCCCTTGTCCTCCTGTCCCCCAGCATGGCCTTTGTAAAATGCAACAAGGCAGGTATGGATCATTCCCCAACCTCCACAAGACTTGTTCTGGCTAATGAAATGTGAGAGACAGTGACCCAGGTCATTTCTAGATGGAGTTGGGAAAGGCTGGTGTGAGACCCTCCATGCTCTCTTTCCTTAAAGCAGTGAACTCGAATACTGCTAAAATGGCTGTGATCTACGATGGTGGAACTCTGTCAGCCCACAGCCTGACAAGCTGAGGTGAGCAGAGCCCCGCCACAGACCAGCTGCGGACATGCAGTATAGGAAAGAAATCAACCTCTGTTGTTTCAAGCCATGGAGATTTGAGGGCTGCTTCTTAAAAAAAAAAAAAAAAAAATTATTTGAGAGAGAGAGAGAGAGAGAGAGCATGGGCAGGTGGGGAGAGGGGCAGAGTGAGAGGAAGAAGCAGACTCCCCACCAAGCAGGGAGCCTGATGGTGCGGGGTTCTATCATGACTCTGGGATCATTACCTGAGCCTGAGGCAGATGCTTAACCACCTAGTCACTCAGGTACCCCTTGAGGGTTACTTCTTATTGTAGCATAACTTAATTTAAACTGACTAATTCCACTGTGAATGAGGCAAAGTAATAGCAATAGACCTCTAGACTGGGAGTCAGGAGTCTTGGATTATAGGTATCACTGGGGAAACCATGGGTTCAGTTTCTCTGGGATTTAGTCTCCTCATCAGTAGACAAAGCAAACTGAACTAGATTTTCTCTAAGTCATCTTCTGATTATAATTGTACTCTCTCTCTCCTTCTCTTTTTCTCCTTCCCATCCATCTATCCTTATTCTAGAGCCTAAAGTGAATGACTTTGTAAACCATGATATTTTTGCTCTGAATATTTATGTCCCTCCAAAATTCTTATGTTGGAAAACCTAATGCCCAAGGTAATGGTAATGATGCTTTGGGAGGTAATTAGGTCATGAATGTGGAGCCTACATGAATGGGATTAGTGTTCTTATAAAAGAGACTACACAGTAGTCCTTCATTCCTTCCACTATGTGAAGACACAGCAAGAAGTCGGTAGGCTGCAACCTGGGATTAGGCCCTCACCCATGCATGCTGGGACCCCAGTCTCGGACTTCTAACCTCCAGAACTGAGGGAAATAAATTTCTATTGCTTATAAGACACCAAGTTTGTGGTATTTTGTTATAGCAGCTCAAAACGACTAAGATAATTTTCACGAAATTCAACTCTTACATTCCACTTACCATTTTATGTAAAAGTTAAGTTAGATCTGGTCACTGACTTTTCCTTAGATGACATGATTTCTGAGATGAAGAAGAAAAACATTTTCACTCTGAAAAGGCTATTGTTTCCCTGCAGGCCTTGCGTCATTTTTGTTTTGCACACGGAATTAAATAAGGAACACTTGAATTTGGATTAGACAGCTGGAAAATGTATCTAAGCAAGCCCACTCTAATCAAAATAGTTTTGCTCCTCTTTTTACATCAATTTACTGGATCAAAAAGAAACTTCCTCTTACTGGAAACTCAATTCCTGACAGATGGAGGAAAAGGAGTAAAAACCTGGAGAAAATATCACAACCAAGTGACATGGCAACCTTGTGGTGAGAGGCTCCATCCAAAAGGGAGATGCACTCAAAAAAACGAGAACAAGATTTACAGGAGAAATTTACATTGAGAAAAGCAGCCATCAGTGAGAAATCACGTTGTGTAACTCTGTAAGGGATCTGGCAAGGAAAATATAACTCCTATTCTGCAGAAAGGACATAGGGCCACAGGCTAAGATTCTGGGGTGAGGAGGAATCCCTAGACGGAAGGAGAATTTTGCTATTGGTTATCAGATAATAGATCATGCTTTCCTTGGAATAACAGCTGGAGATGTGAAGTTTATTGGAAAGTTGGCCAATAAACTCCTGCACCAGAAGTATCAATAAACTCTCTGTTTCAAGTAGTTACTCTCTATTCTTTGGTTGAGATTTGGTTCCATTGTTTATAAAAGAAAACCTCAAATAACAGTGATTTAAACATATAAGTCTTTATTTTATCATGTAAAACAGGTCCAGATAAAGACATTTTGGGGGCTGATGTGGTAGCCTTAGGACGTCAGCAGGGACACAGGCCTCTTCTGCCTTTCCACATTCAAATCCTCAGTGCTTAGCTCCCATTTTCAGGGTAAATTCATGGTCCAAAATGGCTGATGGATGTCCTGCAATCACATCTGCATTCCAGCCAGCAGGGGAAAAAGAGCTATGAAAGGGCAAACTAGTTTCACTCCCCAAGTTGGTTCTCTTTAAGAAATCTTTCCAGAAGTCCCACCATTAAAACCTCATTGACAGAAGTAGCTACTTGGCAATTCCGAATTGTAAGGGAGGCTGGGAAATGCAGTCTGTCAGTTGGGGGCATGTTGCTACTCCCAAATAAAAACAGGGTTCTCTGACTAAATAAGGGGAGAAGGGCTATTATTGTGAGGCAACGAATAACTTCTGTCACTTGCTTTTCCATCTTTCGTCCATCTTTGTCTCATTTTGTAAGATAGATGGTTATTGAGACCAGTTATAGATTCAGAAATAGTAAAGCATGCTAAATTATCAGTTGATACATTTTTGTATGGGCTCTAAATTCTGAAATTTCTCATATAACTTAAATAAGGAACAGTCCTTAAGTAATTGTTCATTATAAACTGGGTTGTCTATAATTGTCAACAGTTATAATAAATACAATTTGGAAAAACAAACTTCAGCAACAAATTAATTTTAAACTAATTTCCCTAAGACTTCAATATGCAAATGTGCATTGTGACTCTCCAGAAAGAACGGTTCCCCAAATAATTTGATGACTGAGATTTCCTCCCTACTTCCCGAACTTTCTTTGGAATTACTGTTCCATGGAATACACTTTCTGAAATGCACTTGTAGAGTACAATGCCTTAGGGAGGACTTCTCAATGTTTCTCTTCTAATGACATGATTGGAAATGATGAGATGGTAAGCTTCTAAGGACTGAGACAAGGTTTCCTATTTCTTTTTTTCCCCCTATATATTGCTTAGAATATTACTTGTATGTGGCAAGGCATCTCAATATATTTGCTAATTGGTGCTTAATTAGTTGGGTGGTTATAATCATTTAATTGGGGACCTGGAAATAGAAAATTTTTGCCCTATGATCAAAGATGGTTTGGATCCCATGTTAAAATGAAGGTTTTATTATTATTTAGGTATGGTGAAACCAACAGATCAGAAGATGAAATAGTATATTAGTCACAAATCCCAAGAAGGGGGGTTGTGCAGGGCCATAAAGGGAGACACCAATACTGGTCAGAAGGCAGATGGAGTCAGAGGAAGGCACAGGCTAGGGCCTTTAATGTGGTTTCAACTGGAAAGAACAGGTAAAGCAGAGTAAGAAAGCTTAGGGTTGGCTATTTTGAATAATGTCAGTGTGCTCTGGGGCACAAGGGCTGACCCTGAAGATTTGGTACCTGGCCTTGAAGTGATTAGGGTAGGGGGATTAGGGCTGGAATATGAGAGCTCTACCTCCAAGGGCTCTGGATTAGTTGGCTTGTATTGCAAGGCATGCTCACAGGTAAATCTTTCGTCATCTCCCAAAAACTGGCTAACCCTGGGAAGGACAGTCTCTCCCTTTCAGTGAAACCCCAGATGTCAGATCATCAGAATGCAGAAAATAAGAAAATATATCAAGTCCACCATAAGATGGAGTAGGGTTTCCTGCCACCTGTTTTCTTCTCCTTTTTCATCTCAGACTGACCTATCCTGGAAGTTTGGGTCCTAGAACCCTTCTACTTGTCAGTGATACATTCTCAGACACTAGTTGCAGAATGTATGAAGTTGTTATTAAACAAAAATTCTCTCGCCTCTTTATCACATATCTGGATATAGAACCTTCATACATAGGCCAACCACTCCGTTTGTCAAACCAGCCTCACCTTCACGGATAGAACATCAGGTGGGAAGTCCGTGGGAAAGATAAAAAGTCCTATTCCAGCTTTATTGTTAATGAAGGCTCTTGTGCTTTGTCTTCCTGGAGGAGGATGTTCTCTTTTGTGAAGTGGAAGAGGTGGTTGTGAACTCTCAACTCTGGGATGCTCTTGGGGAAAACACCCATTTGGGCTGAGAATCTGGAAATGGATTTCTTCCTTGGCACCATCATCCGCCTGCGTTTCTTGCTCTGCCTGGATCACTGTGGAACAGAATGTGACCTCTCAACTTCTCCCCTGCCCTCTGAACTGGAGTGGTATCACAAATTCAAATTACTCTAAAGTAATTTAGAATTACTAAATTAAAAAAAAGTAATTTAGTAATTAGGGGCCTGTAGGAGAAAGCCAATTAGTGAGTCAGCTGGGTGGAGATAACAGGACATAGAGGGATTTGTGCTTAACTGAAGAGAACATCCCCTGCCCATTTCATTGATATTAAAGAATTTTAAGGCACTGTGTTGGTCAAATTAAATAAATTCCCGCTAAATTGGCCAAGAGGCCTTACGTTTGTTGCCTCCTAGTCCATCTATACTAGTTTATTTTCTTAGCAACCGTCCAGAGACAGCATTAGTCCCGTGTTATTGATGAGGAAATACGTTCAGAGAGAGGAAGGCAGAGTGGGTTTTGGAGTGGGACCAACTTTTTGTTCCAATTCCCACTCCTGTCAGTTATCAGATGTGTGACCGAAGGCCAGTAACATGACCTCTTGACTTCAGTTTTGTCTCAATAAAATGGTACGTGACCTCTTTAATCCACAAGATTGTGTAAGGAAAGAACAAGTGAAATGGAAGTAATCATGTTTGCCTTACACGGTTGTTGTAAAGACTAGAAATAAATAATACTTAAGCCAACCACCTAGTATAGTTCTTAGAATTTACTAGGTGCTCAACAAATAGAACCCGAAACCATTAAAATATGTCGTAAGTTATATTTTCAATATAATAAAACATCTGGATATGGAGAGTATACTGTGTTGCCATAGTTTAAGTCTTTATGTTTGGGAACATCTGGAGAGTTTGACACTGTGTAGGCTGACCGTGGACTGATCAGAGCTCTTGCTTGGCCATCTTTCTGGTTTAATGGGCATGAGCCAGGAAGCTGAGACATAGCAGGCTGGCTGTTCTGGACTTGTTACTTGTGCTCTTTATAGCCCAGCTTATCACTCTGGAAAAAGGACCATGATTGGATCTTCCAGCTATTTGGTTCAGAGTGTGTGGCTCCAGCAAAGATCTTATCTAGAGGCCCTAAAACACTGAGGATAGAAATAAGTTTGTCAGCACAAAAACTTCCCCAGGCTGGCCCAGATGTCTGTGCTCCTAGATTGGAGCATAGCTGAGTGCAGCACTTCCCACAACAGATCCTAACAGCACCAATTACATGGAAATTGGCCATCCCTATCAGAAAAATTAAATTCCCAGCAATGCAGGAAGTTTGGAAAAGGAAGTTTTAAGCCCACATTACTTTGGAAGATGCTGTCCCAGTGGGACTGTTGATGCCATGGGGTGTGGACACAGCCCATGGAGACTCTGAGGAGATCATCTTGGCCATTTGCTTCAAAGTGTCTCACCAACAAAGGGAAATTCATCTTAGGAAATTAGCCCCTGATGTCTACTAAAGTCCTGCTAAGAGCCCCATCTGGTATCAGACACAACATGCATACTGCAGCAGTCTCTGCCCTCAGGTGACTGAGACTGCATTTGTAGTCAGAGGCCAGATTGGCACGTGAAAGACAAGGCAGGCAGGACAACAGAGGTGAGGGCAGGGTGCAACGTGCATTCCCCATCATGGCCCTTCACTTTCCTTAGTCTTTGTTTATTCATTGCTTTTGTAAATTAAGGCAATTGCTAAGGTCTGTTATTATTATTATTAGGTTTAAAAATTACTCATGCTGTATCATGGAGCAGACACACACACATGCACACACAATTTTCCAAAGTCATGATCACTGAGCATAATGGAAAAACCAAAAGAAAATGAAATAAAACTTGGAAGAGATCACCATTTTTGATCCATTATTTTGATCCATTAGACCACAGATAGATTTTGTTCAAGTGAACAGTCTTGTAGCTACAGACTAATCAAGTAAAACAGATAATTATCAAACCTACTCTATGCTTTTGCAGGCAATAGAAAAATTTGTTACTTGTACTGTAAAATGGGCCCCCAAATAATTACTTGCTTCATATACAAACTCATGATCTTCTTCGGAGTATACTTGAACTCCCCTAGAAACATGCTTTGGTTTAAATGTAACCTATTATCACCATGTAACCCCTAATAATGTTCCCAAATAATACTCCCTTGGTCTGGATGAAGTACTTCCTCTCATGATTTCCCTTGGTTTCCTTCACTCCTTTTCATGGGACTCTGACCACCCAAGTGTCTGGAATCCTGCCTCTGTGGCTTAGAGGAATGAACTCCAAACAATTTTGAGGTCTCTATTGTTTTTACAAATGGCACAGTTGGTACTGAGAGGAGAGCCAAATTATATCATTTCTTCTTTTTTAGACAAGATTTCATTACCTTCAGACCACTGAAAGCTATTCTTTAAAAAATGGTTATTTATTTGGCAGTATCTACTATTTCTTGGTTTATTTATTTTTAAGTGTTGTGTAAGTGGCTTATATAGGCTGATTTCCCCTACCTGGAAGGATCAAGCTCCCTCTAGGTCATAAGGTAGTTCTGGGACTTGATCTTGACACCACTGTTACTAAAACAAACCGGACACAATCTATTTGAGGTGTCTTTGGGGAGTAGAGTCCATAGTATGTAATAAAAGCAGCTGCAGGAAATAAATCTAAGAGCCCTTACTTACAACTTGCATGTGCTAGGATTGTTGAAGGTGGAAAGAGAGTTGGTTTCTCTGAAAGCAAGGCATCTGAAAAGTTGGAGAACTCTGGGCAATTATTTATGACAATTGCAATTGCACTGCAAGGGAAGGTCAAATGTTCTTATGCCTACTATTTCACACCTTTCATAGTAATAGAGTATGTGTGTATATTTCTGGATGCATGTGGACAGTGTTAGCACAAAAGTATTTTGGAAACTTAGAGCAACAAGTAGCAGGCATGGGGCCCCAGGAGGTGAGCAGTGGTGAGGAGAGATCCCGTGGGAACATCGGATATTTCCATAGAGACAGTCCTGGGCTGCTGGCCTCTGGAGACATGAGTCATACATGAGGAGATGGTGAAAACTAATGGGGTCTCTGATCCTGGCTCATTTCAAGCTTCCTAGATAGTTTTGTTTTTTTATTTTTAAGAGTTATGACCAGATCACAGGGTAAGCAGTAAGAATAAAACTAGAAAATACTGGTAATATGGGAAAATATCTGGGTCTAATACTGAATAAAACTTCAAAAAATAACACAATGAGATGACAGCACACATTTTACTGACGTGGATGTATTAAAGGCCAACTGTTTATATTTTTGGACATTTTACTAAATAGGATAACATCCTAATACAAGAGGATTAGCTATAGTCTTCCAACTACCTGTGGGAAACCACTGTGTTAATCGATTAATTTATTTATTGCAGATACATTTATTTTTATTTTAATTTCTTTTACTCTTTTTCTTCATGTTTTTATTTAATTATTTCTTGAGAGAGATGGAGAGAAAGAGAGAAAGAGAAAGCATGAGCAAGGGGAGGAGCAGAGAGAGAGAGAGAGAGAGAATTCCAAGAAGGCTCCATGCTCAGCTCAGAGCCTGATATGGGGCTGGATCTCAGGATACTGAGATCATGACATGAGCCAAAATCAAGAGTTGGATGCTTAACTGACTGAGCCTCCCAAGCATCTCCCAAGTTTTTATTTAAATTCAAGTTAGTTAACGTAAACTGTAGCATTGGATTTAGAAGTAGAATTTAGTAATTCATCACTTAAATATAACATCCAGTGCTCATCACAAGTACCTTCCTTAATACCCATCACCCAGTTACCCCATTCCCTTACCCACCTCCCCTCTGGTAACCTTGTTTGTTCTCTATAGTTAAGAGTCTTTTATGGTTTGCCTCTCTCTCTGTCTTTATCTTATTTTATTTTCCTTTCCCTTCCTCTTTGTTCATCTATTTTGTTTCCTAAATTCTACATATGAGTGCAATCATATGGTATTTGTTTCTCTGACTGACTCACTTCACTTAGCATAATACAATCTAGCTCCATCTAGGTTGTTGTAAATGGCAAGATTTCACTCTTTTTAATGGATGAATAATATTCCAGTGTGTGTGTGTGTGTGTGTATAATCTCCACATCTTCTTTATCCATTCATCAGTCGATGGACATTTGGATTCTTTCCATAGTATTGGTATTGTTCTTTTTTTTTTTTTTTTTTTTAAAGCGAAGGTCAAGCAAAGCTTTATTTTTCGTATTGGTATTGTTCTTAATGCTGCTATAAACATCAGGATATGTGTATCTATTTAAATCTCTCTTTTTTTGTATCTATTTAAATCTCTATTTTTGTATCTTTTGGATAAATACCTAATAGTGCAATTGCTGGGTTGTAAGGTAGTTCTATTTTTTTTTTTTTAAAGTTTTTTTTTTTTTTTTTAAGATTTTATTTATTTATTTGACAGAGAGAAATCACAAGTAGGCAGAGAAGCAGGCAGAGAGAGAGGAGGAAGCAGGCTCCCTGCTGAGCAGAGAGCCCGATGTGGGGCTCGAACCCAGGACCTGGGATCATGACCTGAGCCGAAGGCAGCGGCTTAACCCACTGAGCCACCCAGGCGCCCAGGTAGTTCTATTTTTAACTTTTTTTTTTTTTTAAAGAGAGCACAAGCAGGGGAGTAGCAGGCAGAGGGAGAGGGAGAAGCAAGATACACAGAGAGCCTGCCATGGGGCTCTGAGGACCTGAGATTATGACCAGGACCCTGAGATTATGCCCAGAGCTGAAGGCAGACACTTAACCAAATGAACCACCCAGGCACCCTTATTTTTAAATTTTTGATGAACTTCCATACTGTTTTCCAGAGTGGCTGCACCAGTTTACATTCCCACCACCAGTGTAAGAGGGTTCTCTTTTCTCCACATCCTCCCCAACATCTGTTGTTTCCTGAGTTGTTCATTTTAGCCATTCTGACAGGTGTGAGGTGGTATCTCATTATGGCTTTGATCTGTATTTTGATCTGTATTTCCCTGATGATGAGTATTGTTGAGCATTTTTTCATGTGTCTGTCAGACAGCTCTATGTCTTCTTTGGAAAACTGTCTTTCATGTCTTCTGCCCATTTCATAACTGGATTATTTATTTTTTTTTAGGTGTTGAATCTGATAAACTCCTTAAAGATTTTGGATATCAGCCCTTTATCTGATTCATCATTTGCAAATATCTTCTCCCATTCTGTAGGTTGCCTTTTAAATTTGTTGATTGTTTCCTTTGTTGTGCAGAAGGTTTTATCATGTTTTAAAAAAGATTTTATTTATTTATTTGTCAGTGAGAGAGAGAGAGAGAGCGAGCGTGCACAAACAGTGGGAGTGGCAAGCAGAGGGAGAAGCAGGCTCCCCACTGAGCAAGAAGCCCAAATGTGGGATTTGATCCCTAGACCCTGGGATCATGACCTGTGCTGAAGGCAGATGCTCAACTGACTGAGCCACCCTGATGTCCTCAGAAGATTTTATCTTGATGAAGTCCCAATAGTTCATTTTTGCTTTTGTTTTCCCTTGCCTCTGGAGACATGTTTAAGTAAGAAGTTGCTGCAGCCAAGGTCAAAGAGCTTGCTGCCTGTGTTCTCCTGTAGGATTTTGATGTTTTCCTGTCTCACATTTAGGTCTTTCATCAATTTTGAGTTTATTTTTGTGTATGGTCTAAGAAAGTGTTCCAGTTTCATTCTTCTGCATGTGGCTGTCCAATTTTCCCAACACCATTTGTTGAAGAGACTGTCTTTTTCCACTGGATACTCTTTCCTGCTTTGTCAAAGATTAGTTGACCACATAGTAGTGGGTCCATTTCTGGGTTTTGTTCTATTCCATTGATCTACGTGTCTGTTTTTGTACCAGTGCCATACTGTCTTGATGATGACAGCTTTGTAGTATAGCTTGAAGTCCAGAATTGTGATGCCTCCAGCTTTGCTTTTCTTTTTCAACATTATTCGGGGTCTTTTCTGGTTCCATACAAATTTTAAGATTGTCTGTTCCTGCTCTGTGAATAATGCTGTTGTTATTTTAATGGGATTGCTTTGAAAATGTAAATTGCTTTGGGTAGTACAGATATTTTAACAATATTCCAATTGATGAATATAGGATGTTTTTCCATTCCTTTGTACCTTCCTCAATTTCTTTCATAAGTGGTCTATAGTTTTCAGAGTACAGATCTTTCACCTCTTTGATTAGGCTTATTCCTAGGTATCTTATGGTTTTTGGTGCAATTGTAAATGGGATCGATTCCTTGATTTCTCTTTCTTCTACTTCATTGTTAGTGTACAGAAATGCAACTGATTTCTGTGCATTGGTTTTATATCCTGCCATGTTGCTGAATTCATGTATCAGTTCTAGCAATTTTTTTGTGGAGTTTTTTGGGTTTTCTGCATAAAGTATCACATCTCTGAAGAGTGAAAGTTTGACTTCTTCTTTGCCAATTTGGATGTCTTTCATTTCTTTCTGTTGTCTGATTGCTGAGGCTGGGACTTCCAGTACTATGTTGAAAAACAGTCATGAGAGTGGACATCCCTGTCATGTTCCTTACCTTAGAGGAAAAGCTCTCAGTTTTTCCCCATTGCAGATGAGATTAGCTGTGGGTCTTTCCTATATGGCCTTTATGATGTCAAGGTATGTTACCTCTATCACTACTTTGTTGAGGGTTTTTATCAAGAAACAATGCTGTTTTTTTTTTGTCCAATGCTTTTTCTGCATCTATTGAGAGGATCATATGGTTCTTATCTTTTTATAATGTGGTGTATTACGTTGATTGACTTGCAGTTGTTGAACCAACCTTTCAGCCCAGGAATAAATCCCACTTTCTCATGGTGAATAATCCTCTTAATGCACTGTTGGATCCAATAACCTAGTATCTTGTTGAGAATTTTTGCATCCATATTCATCAGGGATATTGATATCCTTTTTATCAGGATCTGGTATTGGGATCAAGGTAATGCTGGCCTCATAGAAAGAGTTTGGAAGTTTTCCTTCCATTTCTATTTTTTGGAACAGTTTCAGAAGAATAGGTATTAATTCTTCTTTAAATATTGGGTAGAATTCCTCTGGGAAGCCATCCAGCCCTGGACTCTTGTTCTTTTGGGAGATTTTTGATTACAGATTCAATTTCAGTGTTGCTTATGGATCTATTCAGATCTGGTTTCAGTTTTGGTAGTTCATATGTTTCTAAGAATGCATATGTTTCTAAGAATCCATTTCTTCCAGATTGCCTAATTTGTTGGCAAGAAATTGTTCATAATATTCCTTTACAATTATTTGTATTTCTGCAGTGTTGGTTGTGATCTCTCCTCTTTCATTCATGATTTTATTTATTTGAGTCCTTTCTCTTTTTTTTTTTTTTTTGATAAGTCTGGCTACAAGTTTATCAATCTTGTTAATTCAAAGAACCATCTCCTAGTTTCCTTGATCTGTTTCTGTTTTTTTTTTTTTATTTCTATATCATTTATTTTTCCGCTAGTCTTTATTATTCCCCTTCTTCTGCTGAATTTAGATTTAATTTGTTGTTATTCTTCCAGGTCCTTTAGGTATAAGGTTAGGTTGTATATATGAGACTTTTCCTCCTTCTTGAAGGCCTGTATTAATATAAGCTTTCCTCTTATAACCACCTTAGTTGCATTCCAAAATTTCTGACTTTCATGTTTTCATTTTTATTTGCTTCCATGTACTTTAAATTCTTCTTTAATTTCCTGGTTAACCCATTCATTCTTTAGTAGAATGTTCTTAAACCTCCATGTATCTGTGGTTCTTCTAAATTTTTTCTTGTGGTTGACTTCAAGTTTCATAGCCTTGTGGTCTGAAAATATGCATGATTTGATCTTAATCTTTTTGTACTAGTTGAGTCCCGAGTTGTGGCCCAGTATGTGATCTATCCTGGAGAGTGCTCCGTGTGCACTTGAAAAGAATGTGTTTTCTGCTGTTTCAGATGAAATGCTCTGAATATATCTATTAAGCCATCTAGTCTGGGGGTTCATTCAAAACACCTGCTTCCTTATTCATCTTCAGCTTAGATGATCTATCCATTGTTGTGCGTGGAGTGTTAAAAATCCCCTATAATTATTGTATTCTTATCAGTGAGTTTCTTTAAGTTTGTTATTAATTGATTTATGTATTTAGCTACTCCCAGGTTAGGGGCATAAATATTTATAATTGTTAGATCTTCTTTTTGGATAGACCCCTTTATTATGATAAGGTCTCCTTGATCTTTTCTTATAGTCTATATTTTAAAATCTACTTTAATATAAATATGGCTGCTCCAGATTTTTTGATGTCCATTAGCATGATAAATCGTTCTCCAACCCCTCACTTTCAATCTGGAGGTGTCTTTGGGTCTAAAATGAGTCTCTTGTAAACAGCAAGATGGATCTTGTTGTTGTTTTTTTTTAATCCATTCTGATACCCTATGTCTTTTGATTGGAGCATTTAGTCCACTTACATTCAGAGTAGTTATTGAAGATATGAATTTAGGGCCATTATATTACCCATAAAGTCATTGTTTCTGTAGATTGCCTGTTTTTCTTTGTAGTCTTTGTTACTTTTGGTCTCTTTCCACTTAAAGGATCCCCTTTAATCTTTCTTGCATGGCTGGGTTAGTGTTCATGAACTTCGTTAGTTTCAGTTTGTCTTGGGAACTCATTATCTGTCCTTCTATTCTGAGTGACAACCTTGCTGGATAAAGTATTCTTGGCTGAATATTTTCCCCATTTAGCACGTTGAATATATCATGCCAATCCTTTCTGCCCTGCCAAGTCTCTGTGGACAGGTCTGCTGTCAGCCTTATGTGTCTACCCTTGTAGGTTAAGAACTTTTTCTCCCAAGCTGGTTTCAGAATTCTGTATTTATCTTTGTATTTTGCAAATTTCACTATGATATATCACGGTTTTGACTTTTTTATTGATTTTGAGGGGAGTTCTCTGTGCTTCTTGTGCTTAAATGTCTGTTTCCCTCCCCAGATTAGGTAAATTCTCTGCTATATTCATTCAAGTACACTTTCTGCCCCCTTTCCCCCCCCTCTTCTTCTTCTGGGACTCCTATGATATGGATATTATTGTGTTTTATGAAATTGCTGATTTCCCTATATTTGTTTTCTAGTAGCTTTCTTTCCCTCTTCTTTTCAGCTTCATTCATTTCTATAATTTTGTCTTTTATTTTACCTATTTGTTCCTCTGCTTCTTCCATCCTTATCGTGATTACATCCAGTCACTTTTGCATTTAAGTTAAGAATTTTTTTAAATTTTGGTCTGTATAGTTCTGGTCTTTTATCTCTGCAAGAGTAAGACTTACTCTTGTGTCTTCAATGCTTTTTTCAAGAAGCTCATGGTCTTATAACTGTTGATCTAAATTCTTATTTGGATATATTGCTTATAACTGTTTTGAGCAAATCCTTAGCTGTAGTTTCTTCTTGATCTTTCTTGTGGGTAGAATTCCTCCATCTTGTCATTTTGTCAGGGTTTCTGTCTTTTGTGTGTTATGAAACTTGTTATGTTTTCTGCTCCTCAGAGTAATGCTATATTATGAAGGGGTCATACACTGTCCAGGGCCTGATGCTTCAGGAAGGGTTTCTGCTATGTGCACTGCTGTTGTGCTTTGGAAGCTCCTTTCCTATATAAGTCAGTCCTCTGCAGAGTTCCTTCTTGGTTGCAGTGGAGGGTGTTTGGACTTTAATAAATGTTCTTTGATTTGTTTGTTAAAATAAGCCTGGGGGGGAAAAAAAGGCCTGATGCAAAAAAGAGAAAAAGAAAAGGAACAAGAGGAACAGACAAAGAAAAAAGCTACAATCCTGATTCCAAATTTAAAACAGGAAAATCTTTGTCCTATTTCCACCAGAACTGAAGCTGACACTTTGGAGCACTCTATGATCAGCAGACTTGAAACACGTTGGGGGCGGGGGTTGCTGTGCTGGTCCTCTGGAGGAGAGGCCCACTGCACTGGCTTACAGTCAGACCTGCCGCACTAAAGATGCTCCTGCCAGGCACAGTGGGGAGGGGTTTTGTATAAGGGACTCCATCCTCCAGTGGCATACTGGGTTGCTCACTGAAGTCAAACTGTGCTAGTGAGCAAGGAGGTGGGGGAAGATGGCATCACCCCACTCTCTCATCCCTAGAGAGGTGAGCTTGTACCTGCCCCTATACAGAAAGCCTTCACAGAAAAGTGATCATCTCTTCTCTTTTATCCCAGGCTTCCATCAGATCCTTGCCCTCAACCTGTCTGTGCCCGGGAGTCCACATGCCTGGCATCACCTTTCCCCTGTGTTTTATCTCTGGCACGTGACTGGGATTCAAAACTCCAAATCTTAAAGGACCTGGCAGGGAAGGGACCTGTTCTCTTCCTCTGGAGCCTCACAGCTCTGCGTCTGGTGCCATTTTGTCCCAGAAAATCAGTTGGAGTTTATGGTGAAGCACAGGGAAAAGCTGCAACAAGGTTATCTGCCTTTTTTTTTTTAATTTTATTTTTTATAAACATATAATATATGGTTATCTGCCTTTTGAGTGCACTTCTGTCACTTGCTCATGAATGGCCACTCAGTGGCACCTGTGGGTCTTTTGTCCTTGGTGAGGCAATACACCTTTTCCCAAACGTACTCAAGGAAGGGGAGTATTCTCTCCCAGTGAGACCCAGGGAACCTCTATAACATACCACCACACTGTTCCTGGGCCTCTTCCCTCCTCCCCAAGAGCACTCTGCCCACCTAGCTTGACTCCAGCAAATGGTACAGACTTCTAAAACCTCAGAGTTTGAGCTCTACTGTTCATAAAAACTTGGAATAGTCAGTTCCTCTCAATTCCCCAGTCAATGGTTTTAGGGAATGTTTTTCTTGCGCAAACCTGACATGCTTCTCTGTCTCCCCATCTATTTTCGTCTCTCTGTCCTCTCTTCATGAAAAGGGCTCCCTCCTCTCCATGGTACCATGGCATTTGTCTCCCCTAATTCATGTCTCCATACCTCACACCTGACATGTTTTCTCCCTCTAATTGTGCGGATTGTCTTTTCATCCTCAGATTGATTTCCTAGGTCTTCAAAATTATTTGATGTTGATCTAGCTGTGTTCGAGGGACAAAGCAAGCCCAGAGTCCCCCTACTATTCCACCATCTTAACTCTCTCTATATTATTTTAAATAACAGTTTTTAAATTGGGACATATCTATTGAAAATATTGGCAAAAAATAAAAAATCATCCATAATCTGCCAGGTATAACTATTAATGTTTTGGTATTTTTCCTTCTAGTCTTCTCTTTTTTTATATATACACATGTATTAGAAAATTGAGATTTTATTGCACATATTGTTATTTAAAATTTTTTAACCTTCTTGTTTTCATTCAATGTCAAATCAAGAGGATCCTTTCCCTGTAGTCAGTATGTTATATTTAGGTAAATTGAATCTAGGAAACATCAGATACTATTTTCCATGCAACAACCCTGTGCTAGGAAATGGAACTTTGATTTCCACATACATTTCATTGTTCAAGGATTCTCAAGATATACCAATGGGGCATTTCCAACTTGCCTAAATTGATCACAGCGAGGCAGATATGGCCAAGGAAAAGGCCATCATGGAGCAATTCCTGTCCTGATTCAGGTTGCTCTTTAGGCAAAGAACTCATATCAACACTGGAGGGTCACTAGCCCTGTGACTCTAGGACTAGTAGAATGTGCAGGGCATCTGCCAGTTCTATTTGGTGGCTGCAGGAATGGTGCAGACTTGGAGGCAGTGCAGTTTAGTAGGTCATGTGTCACTGCTGCTCTGTCTCTTCTTCCTCCAGTGCTCTTGGGGTGCATTCTTCTCAATTGTGAGATGAAGTGCAAGGCCAGCTAAGAAGTCTAGTTCTCAGCACCATGATGGGTAATCAGTGTTTACTGCTGTTATTATTACTATTTTAAGGGCCTCAAGATGTCTTCCTATGCAAGCACCCATCCTTTGATCTACTTGGAAACTAAGGTCTTCTCATCTTACTCTAGAATAATGATTTAAAAGTTTTCATCAATATTAGAGCAAAGAGAACTAGAAGCTCATTAAAGGGATAATGACTAAGTGGCATTTTTTTTCTGGGAAAGCAAGGACACTGATTCCTCATATGCAACATATTCACAGAACACAAGAGAAACATAATTTAGTTCTCTTAGAGATTCTCTGAAGGTGTTTGTAAAAATATGATTCTTTTTTTTAAACTTCACATAAAAAAGAATTTCAAACAAATACAAAAGTAAACAAGAATAGTGTAATACACCCCTATGTTTCCACAACATAGTTTTACCTATGGCCACTCTTTTCTTTCTTTCAAGACTTATTGAGGTCAATTGACAAATAAATATTGTGTATACTTAAGGTGCACTAAATATGGCCACTCTTGTTACATCTGTACCTCCATCTACTTCCCTTTCTTTTATACAGTTTTGAACCAAACCTCAGACATCATATTATTTCCTCCATTAATATTTTCCTACATATTTCTTAAAGAGGAGGCTAGGAAAACAACCTTAAGGCCATTATCACACCAAACAAATTAACAATTCTTCCTTAATGTCATCACATATCCAGGGAATGCTCAAATTTCTCATTGTCTCATGAATGCTATAATAATTTTTAACAGCAGGTTTGTTTGAATCAGGATCCAAAAAATTCCATATGTTGGAGTTGATTGCTGTCTTTTAAATCTGTTTAATGTAGACATGTCTCCCTAATGCCTTCTCTGTTTTCTACCCACTTAGAATTTATTTGTTGAGGAAACTGAGTTGTGTGTCCTGTAGAGTTTCCCAGTTTAAATTTTGTTGATTGATGCCCTACATCATACTGTAGACTGTTCCTCTGTCCTCTGTATTTCCTGTATTTCCATAAGTTGGTAGTTAGATCTAGAAGCTTAATGAGATTCAGCCTTGCTGATTTCATATCAGTGGGAGACAAGTTAAACAAATCACGATAAACTTATACAAGGGAATACTATCTGGCTATGAAAAAGAACAAGGCAACTCTAAAAAAACTGATATTGAATAAGCCTCAAAACATAATGCTAATTCATGTCCAAGAGGCAGAGAGGACCCCTCCCAAGATCAATGAGAACAGATCAATTCCCCAACATATAATTTAGAAATCTAGTTCAAATCTTAGAACTGAGGAAGTAATCCTGAAAGCAGCTGGGGGTGGGGAGAGATTTCTTATGTACAGAGGGAGGAACATCAGAATAACTTCAGACCTGTCCACAGACACCTGGCAAACCAAAAGGGGCTGGCAAGACATATTCATGGTACTAAATAAGAAGAACACGCAGCCAAGTACACTTTATTCATCAAAGATGTCATTAATGGATGGAGAAACAAGGAGCTTCCAGCACTGGCAGAAACTGAAAGAATATGTGACCGCCGAACTGGCCCTGAAAGAATATTGAGGGGGCTTTTATAAAAGAAGAAAGACCAAGTGGCTGTTGAGGAGGGGGTATATGGCAGAAGAGTAGGGGACCCTACTTCAATCAGTCCCCTGAATTGAGCTGGATATCTACCAGGCCACTCTGAACACCCACAAAATCAACCTGAGGTGTAAGAAGATATACCCAGATCTCTACAAACAGAATATCTCTGGTGCTTGGTTTTAAGGTATTGAAATGAGGAGCCATGATTCTGTGGGCAGATATCAGAAGATAAATGGAAGGGGGAGAAAGCCTCTGGGACCCTGCACCATGGAGTGCAAAAGCCTCCCATGATGGGGGCCAGCACATACTCACAGAGTATGTGGGGAAAAGACTTTAGGGCAGCCCCCCAGACTGCTTTTTGGGGCTCCCCAAAGCTGGAGCCATGGGGGCATGCATTCAAACCAGGGGTGGCTCATGGTTTTAGAAGCACAAAAGGCAGAGAAGTGTGTGGACCTGGAAGTGAGGGCTGAGAGTGCTGTTTTGGGACACATAACTCAGAACACTGCAGTTTTTAGCAGCACAGCAAAAATGGAGACAGTGTGGCCTGCAGTGCTTACTGAAGAACAGACTGTGATCTCTCTGTTCTGAGATAGAGGTTTGGATATGGTCACTTCTGCTCTGATACTTGGAAGAGATATGTAAAGCTGCCAGGGAAAGCCGCCAGAGAACAAAAGCCCCCAAAACAGGTTTTCACTGAGTCTATCCCCCCCACAGGGGGCAGGGAAACTCTACCCAAACAGGGTTGCCTGAGAAATAGCACAGCTGGCCCCTCCCCCAGAAGACAGGCTGAAAGAACAAGAGGCTGACAACCCGAAGGTCCCTATAAAGCAGGTGCATCCTTCTTGGGTTGTGGTCAATAATTTGGACTCTGTACATTCCCTGAACCACCCTTGAACAGAATGACTATGAGGAGGAACCCCCAACACAGGAAAAATTCAGAAACTCTAACCTCTGCCACAGAACTAATGGATATAGATATAAGCAAGATGTTAGAGAAAGACTTCAGGGTAACAGTTTTGCAAACAAAAGCTAGGTTGGAGAAAACCATTAATGGCAACATAGATTCTCTAAGGGCAGAAGTGAGAGCTGATCTGGCAGAACTTAAAAATGCTATCAATGAAATCCAATCTAATCTAGATACTCTAACAGATGGGTAAGCAAGGCAGAAGAATGAATTAGTGATCTAGAAGACAAACTGAAAGAAAAGAAGGATCAGGAGAAGGCCTGGAACAGTCTAGAATCCATGGAAACAGAATTAGAGAAATAAATGATGCCATAAAATGTTCCAATGTCAGAATTATTGGGATCCCTGAGAGGGTGGAGAGAGGGAGAAGACTAGAAGATATATTTGAGCAAGTCCTGGCTGAGAACTTCCCTAATCTGGAGAACAAAACAAGCATTCATGTCCTATATGCAGAGAGAACACCTGCCAAGATCAAGGAGAATAAACCAACACCTCAGCATTTAATAGTAAAACTTGTGAATCTTAAAACCAAGGAAACCATCTTAAGGGCAGTTAGGGGGAAAAGATTCTTTACACAAAGAGGGAGGAACATCAGAATAATATCAGACCTGTCCATAGAGACCTGAAAAACCAGAAAGGGCTGGCAAGACATATTCAGAGTACTAAATGAGAAGAACATGCAGCCAAGAATAATTTATCCAGCAAGACTGTCATTCAGAAAGAATGGAAAGATAAAGAGCTTCCAAGACCAGCAAAAACTGAAAGAATATGTGACCACTAAGCCAGCTCTGCAAGAAATATTAAGGGGCTTCTATAAAAGAAAAATGACCCCAAGAATGATATAGAACAGAAATTTACAAAGATAATCTATAGAAAGAAGGACCTCACAGGCAACATGATGACACTAAAATCATATCTTTCAATAATCACTCTCAATGTGAAAGACCTAAAGCTCCCCAAAAATGGCACAGGGTTGCAGATTAGATAAAAAGATAGGACCCATTCATTTGCTGTCTACGAGAAAATAATTTTGAACCTAACAATACACTCAGACTGAAAATGAAGGGATGGAGAACCATCTTTTATGCCAATGGACCTGAAAGGAAAGCTGGGGTAGCAATTTTCATATCAGACAGATTAGATTTTACATTAAAGATTGTAGTAAGAGATACAGAGGGACACTCTATCATTCTTAAGGGTCTATCTAACAAGAAGATCTAATAATTGTAACTATCTTTGCCCCCAACATGGGAGGAGAAAACTCATAAGCCAAATGTTAACCAAAACAAAGAGACATATTGATAATAATACATTAATTGTAGGAGACCATGGTTCACTCTCAACAATACACAGATCATCTAAGCAGAGAATCAACAAAGAAACAAGAGCTTTGAATGACGCACTGGACCAGAGAGACCTTATAGATTTATACAGAAGATTCCACCCTAAAACAATAGAATATTCATTCTTCTTGAGCAGACAAGGAACTTTCTCCAGAATAGGCCACATACTTGGTCACAAATCAGGTCTCAACTGATAATAAAAGACTGGTATTATTCCCTGGATATTCTCAGGCCACAGTGTTTTGAAACTGAAACTTAATCACAAGAAAAAGTTTGAAAGAAATTCAAACACTTGGAAGCTAAAGACCATCCTGCTCACACCCAGTGCTCCATGCAATACGTGCCTTCCTTAATACCCACCACCAGGTTCACCAACCACCCACCCTTCTCCCCTCCAAATCCCTTAGTTTGTTTCTTACAGTCCACAGTTTCTCATGATTTGTCTCCCCCTCTGATTTCCCCCAACTCCCTCCTCCTGTCTTCTTCCAATGACCTCCATGTTATTCCTTATGCTCCACAAGTAAGTGAAACGATATAATAATGGATTCTCTCTGCTTGACTTATTTCACTCAGCATGACCTCTTCCAGTTGGGACTTAAATTCTAATTAGTTAACATACAGTGTAATATTTTTTTCAGGAGTAGTATTTAATGATTCATCACTTACATACAACAGCCATTGCTCATCAAAACAAATGCTCACCTTAATGCCCATCACCCATTTACCCTACCTCCCTGCCCACCTTGCCTCCAGCAACCACCAATTTTTTCCCTATAGTTAAGAAACTGTTTTATGGTTTCCTTGTCGTTTCCCCCCATGTTCATCTGTTTTGTTTCTTAAATTCCAGGTATGACTGAAATCACATAGTATTTGTCTTTCTCTGTCTAACCCTAGCATAATACACTTTAGCTTTATCTACATCATTGCAAATGGCAATATTTCATTATTTTTTATGGCTGAGAATTATTCCATTGTGTGTGTGTGTGTATATATATATATATATATATACACACACCACAATTTCTTTATCCATTTATTAATCAATGGACATTTGTGCTCTTTCCATAATTTGGTTATTATTGATAATGTTGCTATAAACATTAGGGTGCATGTGCCCTTTTGAATCAGTATTTTTGTATCCTTTGTGTAAATACCTAGTAGTGCAATTGCTGGGTCCTAGGGTAGTTCTATTTTTAACTTTTTTGAGGAACCTCTATGTTGTTTCCCAGAGTGGCTGCACCAGTATGCATTCTCATAAAAAATGTAAGAGTTTTCCCCTTTCTTTGCATCCTTATCAACATCTGTTATTTCCTGAGTTATTCATTTTAGCCATTCTGAAAGGTGTGAGGTGGTATCTCATTGTGGTTTTGATTTGTATTTTCCTGATGATGAGTAAGGTTGAGAATTTTTTCATTTTTTTTTTTACCTTTAAATAAATAAAAATACTTCATTCATTCCTGACAGGTTATCAAAATTGGTACTTCAAAATAGCTGACTAGGGCATATTTAGAGGATTTTTGGTTAATTTCAGAAAAGTAAAAACCAATTCCAATCTCCCTTTCCACATATTCCTAACAAGCTTCCACTCTAACTGCTTAAAAGTGAACACATAAGCAATCATATGTGCCCCAGTTCATTATAGAATACACATTTTCATTTACACTTAAAATAAATGGAGTTACTACATTTAGGTTAGCTTGCTTTGACAAAAACATTTACTTTTACTTCTCTTCATATTTTGTGGAAATCTGTAAATTACATAACAAATAGGTCACATGACTTGTATTAATCTAGACACACACACACACACACACACACACACAAGATAAAGTGGAACATAATAGAACATGTCTGTGATATTCATATTCTCAAATGCCCACAGATAGATTTGCTGCACAAAAGCTTTTTATCTTGATGAAGTCTCAATAGTTTATTTTTGCTTTTGTTTCCCTTGCCTCTGGAGATGTGTTTAATAAGAAGTTGCTATGGCTGAGGTCAAAGAGGTTGCTGTTTGTGTTCTTCTGTAGGATTTTGATGATTTCCTGTCTCACATCTAGGTCTTTCATCCATTTTGAATTTATTTTGTGTATGGTGTAAGAAACCAGTCTAGTTTTATTTTTCTGCACATGGCTATCCCATTTTCCTAGCATCATTTGTTGAAGAGACTGTCTTTCTTCCATTGGGCACTCTTTCCTGTGTTGTCAAAGATTAGTTGACCACATAGTTGTGGGTTTAAAGCCAAGAGTTAAAAAAAAAATCAGTAGGTTTGGCTCTGAGAGAGTCAGGAGGGCTTTAGGAAGAGACAGTACTTCCAAAGAAGTACTTTGGAAGAGACAGGGCTTCCAAAGAGACAGTACAACGAACAGGTCATGGAGATTAAGTATAGAAGCAGCCCTTTGAAAAATGCCTGGGGTGTACAAGAAGGAGAGTTATTTATGCCTTTCAGAGTGTGTCCCCAGGGATACTCCTCCAAGAACAAAGTAACTGGCACGTGCCATTTACTTTCCTTGGCTCTCAGCATAAGCACATAGCCACCTGTGGGAACCAGCACAAACCTGACACTTGCTACCTAACTTGGTTAAACCAAGACCTGACTCCCTGTACTTCAGTGAATATGCCCTTCCCAGTCACTTGCCTCAGTTCCAGCACTGTGGGTTCCCAGGGATACTCCTTTCAAGAGCAGGAGACTTTGCTGACTTTCTTAACACATGGAGACCAACACAGAGTTAGACAAAATGAAGAGGCAAAGGAATATGTCTCAGAATGAAAGAACAGAACAAAACCACAGCAAGAGACCTAAGTGAAAAAGAATAAGTAATATGCCTGATAGGGAATTTTAAAACAATGATCATAAATATATTCACCGGACTTGAGAAAGTGTGGATGATATCAGTGGGACCCTTAAAAGAAATAAAAAGAACTGATCAGAGATGAAGAACTGAATAAATGAAATTTAAAATACACTAGATGGAATAAATAGCAGGCTAGAAGAGGCAGAGGAGCAAACTAACAATCTGGAAGATGGAGTAATGGAAAATAATCAAGCTGAGCAGGTGAGAGAAAAAAATTATGCAAAATGAGGATAGATTTAGAGAACTCATCGACTCCATCAAGCATAATAACATTCACATTATGGGGATCCCAAAAGAAGAGAGAGAAAAGGGGGTGGGAAATTTATTTGAAGAAATAATAGCTGAAAACTTCCTGAAACTGGGGAAGGAAACAAAAGCGCAGAACTAGGAGGCACAGAGAGATTTCCCCAACAAAGTCAACCCAGAAGGTCCACCCAAGATACATAGTAATTAAAATGGCAAAAAGTAGTGATAAAGAAAGAATTTTAAAGCAGGAAGAAAAAAGACACTTACATACAAGGGAAACTCCATAGGCAATTGGCAGATTTTTCAGCAGAAATTTTGCAGGCTGGAGAAGAGTGGAATGATATATTCAAAGTGCTGAAAGGAAAAATCTGTAGCCAAAAATATTCTATCCAGCAAGGCTATCATTCAGAATAGAAGGAGAGAAGGTTTCTCATACAAACAAAAACTAAAGGAGTTCATGGTGATGTTGAGCAGTAAAGACCACAAAAGTACCTCTACAAGAAATGTTAAACGGGAATCTTTGAATAGAAAGGAAAGACCATAAATAACAGTATCAAAAGTAAGGAACACAAAAGTAGTAAAAAAATAAGTATTCTGTAAAAATCAGTGAAGGGATTCACAAAATTTAAAAAATTATGTAAAATTAAAAAAATAAAAAATAAAAAAATTAAATTAAATTAAAAAATTAAAAAAATAAAAAAGGAATGTAAAATATGACACCATATACCTAAAACATAGGGGAAGAGAGGAATAAAGAATGGGTTCAAGCTTAAGCAACCAACAACTTAATATAGACTGCTATATGTAGAAGATGTTATATACAAACCTAATGGTATCCACAAATTAAGAGACAGTAATAGATATGCAAAGAATAAAGAGAAAGAAATCCAAGTATATCACTAAAGAAAGCCAGTAAACTATGAAAGAGAGCAAAAGAAGAAAGGATGAGAAAAAACTACAAAAACAACCACGAGTAAGTTAAAAAATGACAATAAATACATATCTATCAATAATTACTTTAAATATAAGTGGACTAAATGCTCCAATCAAAAGATAGCATGACAGGGTGGATAAAAACATGACCCATTTTTATGCTGCCTATAGAAGACTCATTTCATACTAAAGACACGTGCAGATTGGAAATGTGGCGATGGAAAAATATTTATCATTCCAAATGGATGTCAAAAGAAAGCTGGGGTAGGAATACTTATAGCAGACAAAATAGACTTTAAAACAAAGACTGTAACAAGAGACAATGAAGGACACTCTATAATAATAAAGGGGACAATCCAACAGGAAGATACAAAAATTGTAAATATGCACCCAGTTGGAAGCACCCAAATATGTAAAACAGTTAATAACAAATATAAAGGAACTAATTGATAAAAATACAATAATAATACGGGATTTTAAAACACCATTTACATTAATGGGCAGATAATCCAAATGGAAAAATCGATAAGGAAACAGTGGCTTTTTTTGTTGTTGTTGTTGTTCTTTTTTTTTTTTTAAGATTTTATTTATTTATTTGAAAGAGAGAGTTAACAAATGAAAGGGAGAACACAAGCAGGGGGAGAGGCAGAGGGACAAGCAGACTCTTCACTGAACAGGGAGCCTGACACGAGGCTTGATTCCCCATGTCTGAGATCATGGACTGAGCCAAAGGTAGATGCTTAACTGAGACACCCAAGTGCCTCAATAACAGTGGCGTTGAATGACATCTTGGACCAGATGGATTTGACAGATATATTCTGAACATTTAATCCTAAAACAGTGGTATACACATTCAAGAGCACATGTAACATTCTTCAGAATAGCTCACATATTAAGTCATAAAACAAAACTCAACAAATTCAAAAAGATCAAAGTCATACCATGCATCTTTTCTGACCACAACACTATGTAACTAGAAATCAACCAGAAGAAAAAATCTGGAAAGAACACATATAAGGAGCTTAAAAAACATGCTACTAAACAATGAATGGGTCTACGAAGAAATCAAAAA
The DNA here is from genome assembly GCF_002288905.1 of Enhydra lutris kenyoni. Classification (NCBI taxonomy): domain Eukaryota; kingdom Metazoa; phylum Chordata; class Mammalia; order Carnivora; family Mustelidae; genus Enhydra; species Enhydra lutris. Next base: position 1,698,473 of record NW_019154132.1, on the reverse strand, counting down.
TTACATGGAGACAAATGAAAATGAAAACATAATGCTCCAAAATCTTTAGCATGCAGTAAAAGTAGTTCTAAGAGAGAAGTGTATAGCAGTATAGGCCTACCTCAAGAAGCAAGAAAAATATTAAATAAACAACCTAACCTTACACTTAAAGGATGTAGAAAAAAAAAAAACTGCAAAAACAGCAGAAGGAAGAAAATAATAAGGATTAGAGCAGAAATAAATGATATAGAAACTAACAGATCAATGAAAACAGGAACTGGTTTTTTGAAAAGGTCAACAAAATTGATAAACCTCTAGTCAGACTCAAAAAACAAAACAAAACAAAACAAAACAAAAAAAAAACAAAGAAAAAGAGAAGGGGGTGGTCCAAATAAGCAAAATTAGAAATGAAAGAGGAGACACCTCAGAAATACAAAGGATGGTAAGAGAATATTATATATGCCAATAAGTTGGACAACCTAGAAAAAGAAATAAATTCCTAGAAACATATAACCTACTAAACACCAAATGGGAAGAAGTAAAAAAAACAATTGAACAGATCAATCACCAGCAATGAAATTTCATCAGTAATCAAAACTGCCAACAAACAGAAATCCCAGGCCAGACAGCTTCGCAGGAAAATTTACTAAACATTTAAAGAGGTAATACCTACTTTTCTCAAAAATATTTTTATTCATAAAAATAGAAGAGGAAGGAAATCCAAATTCATTCTGTGAGGCTAACATTACCCTGATACAAAACCAAATAAAAACTCCACAATAAAAGAGAATTATACACCAATATCTCTGATGAACATAGATACAAAAATTCTCAACAAAATACTAGCAAACTACTCTAATACCATTGACCTTATTGCCTGGGCTATACTTTCATCCCTGTTGCTTATTTATTCCATAACTAGAAGCCTGTACCTCCTCTACCCTCACCCATCTTTTCTGTCACCCCACCTCCTCCCTCTCAGACAGTCATTAGTTTGTTATCTGTATTTATTAGTCTGGGTTCTACATTTTGTTATTCATCTGTTTTGTTTTCTAGATTCGACATATAAATAAATCGTATGGCATATGCCAAAATTTGGCAAAAAAAAAAATACTAGCAAACCAAATCCAACAATACATTAAAAAAAATCACTCACCACTAGCAAGTGGGATTTATTCTCAGGATGCAAGCATGGTTCAATATTAACAAATCAATAAATATCATACATCACATCAATAAGAAAAAGGATAAGAGCCATATGATCATTTCAATAGAGGCAGAAAAATAATTTGACAAAGTACAATACCTATTCATGATAAAAACTCTCAACAAAGTCATTTTAGAGGGAACATACCTCAACATAATAAAGGCCTTACATGAAAACGCCACAGCTAACATCATACTCAATGGGGAAAAATAGGGCTTTTCCATTGAGGATAGGAGCAAGACAGGAGCAAGATGTACACACTCACTACTTTCACTCAAGAGTACTGGAATTTCCAGCCACAGCAATCAGACAACAAAAATAAATAAGTTTCCAAATTGATAAGTAAGAAGTAAAATTAAATCTATTTGCAGATGACATGATACTCTATACAGAAAACCCTGAACACTCTCCCAAAATACTATTAGAACGATACATGGATTCAGTAAAGTCTTAAGGATGCAAAATCGATGTACAGAAATCTGTCACATTTCTATACACTGATAATGAAGGAGCAGAAAGAGAAATTAAGCAAACAATCTCATTTACAATTGAATCAAAACCAATAAAATACCTAGGAATAAACTTAACCAAGGAGGTGAAAGACCTGTACTCTGAAAACTAAAACGTTGATGAAATAAATTGAAGATGACACAAAGAAATGGAGACATTCCATGCTTATGGATTGGAAGAATTAATATTTTTAAAATGTCTTTATTACCCAAAGCAATTTACACATTTGATGTAATTCTTATTAAAATACCAACAACATTTTTCACAGAACTAGAACAAACAGTCTTAAAATTTTTTATGGAAGCACAGAAGACCCCAAACAACCAAGGCAATCTTGAAAAAGAAAAGAAAACCTGGAGGCATCACAATTCCAGACTTCAAGTTATCTTACAAAGCTGTAGAAATCAAAACACTATGGTAATGGCACAAAGATAGATCCATAGATCAATAGAACAGAACAGAAAACCCAGAAATAAACCAGCAATTATATGGTCAATTAATATTTGACAAAGGAGGAAAGAGTATTCAATGGGAAAAAGCCTCTTCAACAAATAGTGTTGGTAAGCTGGACAGCAACATTCAAAAGAATGAGTCTGGACCACTTTCTTACCCCGTACACAAAAAATAAACTCAAAATCATTTGAGGACCTAAATGTGAGACATGCCACCATAAAAATCCTAGAAGAGAGCACACGCAGTAACTTCTCTGACATGGCTAATGAAACTTTTCTCTAGATGTGCCTTCTGAGACAAGGGAAACAAAAGCAAAAATAAAAAATAATAACTATTAGGATGACATCAAAATAAAAACTTCTTCACAATCAACAAAACTAAAAGACAATGTACTGAATGGGAGAAGGTAATTCAAAATAACTTCAAAGTAATTCATGCACACCTATGTTTATTGCAGAATTATTTACAATAGATCAATACATCAACAGATTAATGGATAAAGAAGATGAGGTGTATATATATATAAAATAAATGTTTTTCAGTCATAAAAGAGATTGACATCTTGCCATTTGTGATGACATGGACAGAGCTAGTGAAATAAGTCAGAGAAAGACAAATACCATATGATGTCACTTATGTAGAATTTAAGAGAAAAACAAATGAACAAAAGGAAAAAGAGAAAGAAACAAAAAACTGGATACCTAACTAAGAGAACAAAGTGGTGGTTACCAGAGGAGGTAAGGAGGGTGTTGGATGGGTGAAATAAGTGATGGGGATTAAAGAGTACATTTATGATGAGTGCTGAGTAATACATAGAATTGTTGAATCACCATATTATACACAAATATAACTCTGTATGTTAACTATACTTGGAGTTGAAATTAAAAACTTAATAAAAATTTAGGGACGCCTGGGTGGCTCAGTCTGTTAAGCCACTGCCTTTGGCTCAGGTCATGATCCCAGAGTCCCGTGATCGAGTCCCACACCGGGCTCCTTGCTCGGCAGGGAGCCTGCTTCTCTCTCTGTCTCTGCCTGCCACTCTGCCTGCTTGTGCCCTCACTCTCTCTCTCTCTCTCTCTCTGACAAATAAATAAATAAACAAAATCTTAAAAAAAACCCCACCTTAATAAAAATTTAAAAATATGACCACAAAAAAACTCACAATGCTAAATGAAAAGAGCAAGTGATTTTGTGCTACCACATGTGAAAAATAAAAACTATGTACATCTATATTATATATGTGCAAAATAGCTTGCAAGTTTGTGCAGGGTTTTGTAAACACAGAGTAGATTCTTACACAAATTGGGTAAAGCAGAAGCAAAACACAGAATACAGGTAATGATGTGCATAATTAAAAGGAGGAATAGTAAAAAAAGAAGAAGAAGAAGAAGAAGAAGAAGAAGAAGAAGAGAACGCAGATCCCGAAACCAAATAAAATTGGATGGCCCCTACAATACCCACATAGAAGGACTGGGATAAAATCCTCAGAGAAGCTTTTTTTTTTTTAAAGATTTTACTTATTTATTTATTTAAAGAGAAAGAGATGAGAGAGAGGATAAGGGGGGGAAGGTCATAGGGAGAAGCAGACTCCCTGCTGAGCAGGGAGCCTGATGTGAAACTTGATCCTGGAACCCCAGGATCATGACCTGAGCGGAAGGCAGTCACTTAACCAACTAAGCCACCCAGGTGCCCAGAGAACCTTGTTTTAATAAAGTCCCAGTCCTTTCCTGCTTACCAAGAAAGGTCAGGTTTAGGTTAATTCTACCCAAAGCCATTCATTCATTTAACATTTTTACCATGTGACACATGCTGGGAATAAAGGAAGTAGAGATTCTGTTCTTTTTCACACCTGGACTATCTAATGGGGGAGACAGATAAACTTCAAGGAGTTCAGGAATGAGATTATACCGGGAGCCACATCTCATGGTTTATAAAGGGAAATATCTTTCCATGACAGTGAGAAAGATTTTGGGGGGAGAGCTGTTTAATTTCAGAATGAGAGTATTGAATGTTTAAATCAAGATAAGGCCCTGATCCTTGCAAGTCGAAATCTTAGAAGCCCAACATTGCGAAACATGGCAAATATGCAGACACCTTGCTCTCAATTTCTTCCAAAGTTTCTCTTTCTTATCACCCAAAACTGTCCCTTAACTTCTTCAAAACACAACAGCATGTCTCTGATGGCCTGAGGAAGAGCTTATGGTCAAACACCAATTTCTTCTCCAGCTCAAGATGGAACTTCCCTGCAGAAGTGTCTGGGAGCTCAGGAGGGACTTAATTCTTAACCTGGAGTTGGTGGATGCTGCAGAAGCTCTGAGACTGGTGATACGGTAGGTATGTGTCATGAATTTGTGAGTCTTAGTCCGCGTTTCTGTCACATTTCCAAAGTGGCCTGGATTTTAAAAAGCAGTGCTCCTAGCTACTAATTTGGCTTAACCCTGGGAATCTTCAGCCCATGGTCCTGAGGAAAAAAGACTTTCTAAAGAAGAAGACATATACATCGTCAACAGGCACATGAAAATGTGCTCAGCATCACTCATCATGAGGGAAATGCAAATCATAACCATGAAGAGATATTACCTCACACCTGTAAGAGTAGCTGTTATCAAAAAGACAAGATAGAACAAATGCTGGTGAGGATATGGAGAAAAGGGAGCCCTTGTAACCTGTCGTTGGGAATGTAAATTGATTCAGCCACTGTGGAAAACAGTATGGAGTTTCCTCAAAAAATTAAAAATAGAACTACCATATGATTCAGCAATCCCAGTCCTGAGGCTATATCCAGAGGAAATGAAAACAGGATCTTGAAACTATGTGCATTTCCATGTTTATTGCAGCATTTTTCATAATAACCAAAATATGAAAACAATCTTAAGTGTTTGCCAATGGATGAATGGTTAAGGATAAGATATACATTAAGAATGAAATTGGGGCCTCCTTGGTGGCTCAGGCAGTTAAGTGGCTGCCTTCCACTCAGGACATGAACCTGGGGTCCTGGGATTGAGCCCCAAATTGGACTCCCTGCTCAGGGGGGAGTCTGTTTCTCACTCTGCCCCTCCCCCTTCTCATGCTCTTTCTCACTCTCAAATAAATAAAATCTTTATTTTATTTTACTTTCTATTTCATTTTATTTAAATTCAATTAATTAACATATATTGTATTTGTTTCAGAGACAGAGTTCAGTGATTCATCAGTTGCGTGTAACACCCAGTGCTCATTACATCACATGTCCTCCTTAATGCCCCCATCACTCAGTTACCCCATCCCTCCATCCAACTCCCCTCCAACAGCACTCGGTTTTTTTTTCCTATAGTCAAGAATCTTTTGTGGCTGTATCCCTCTCTGATTTTGTCTTATTTTATTTTTCCCTCCCTTCTCCTGTGATCCTCTGTTTTGTTTCTTAAATTCCATATATGAGTGGAATTGTTTGGTAATTTTCTTTCTCTGACTGACTAATTTTGCTTAGCATAATACCCTCTAGTTCCATCCATGTCATTGCAATGATAAGGTTTCGTTTTTTGATGGCTGAGTAATATTCCATTGTACATATATACCACCTCTTTATCCATTCACTTGTCAGTGGACATCTGGGCCCTTTCTATAGTTTGGCTATTATGGACATTGCTGCTATAAACATTGGGGTGCAGGTGCCCCTTCAGATCACTCTATTTGAATCCTTTGGGTAAATACCTAGTAGTGTAATTGCTGGGTCATAGGGTAGCTCTATTTTTAACTTTTTGAGAAACCTCTATACTGTTTCCCAGAGCAGTTGTGCTAGCTTGCAATGTAAGAGGGCTCCTCTTTCTCTGCAATCTTGCCTACTTCTGTCATTTCCTGACTTGTTCATTTTAGATATTCTGATAGGTGTGAGGTGGTAGCTCATTGTAGTTTTGATCTGTATTTCCCTGATGCCAAGTGATATTGAACATTTTTTTATGTGTCTGTTGGCCATTTGTATGTCTTCTTTGGACATACAAATGTCTTTCTGCCCTTTTCTTGACTGGATTATTTGTTATCTGGATTATTTTGTTTTTGGGTGTTGAACTTGATAAGTTCATTATAGAGATTGGATACTAGCCCTTTATCTGATAAGACATTTGCAAATATCTTCTCCCATTCTGTAGGTTGTCTTTTGGTTTTGTTGACTGTTTCTTTTGCTGTGCCAAAGTTTTTCTCTTGATGAAGCCCCAATAGTTCGTTTTTGCTTTTGTTTCCCCTGCCTTTGGAGATGTGTCTAGCAACAAAATTTTTTAAAAAAATCTTAAAAAAAAAAAGAGTAAAATATTATTCAGCCATGAGAAAGGAGGAAATCTTGCCAATTACAGCGTGGATGGAAATTGAGGGCATTATCCTAAGTGAGATAAATCACAGAGAAAGACAAATACTATATGATCTCATATATGGAACCTAAAAAAGTTGAACTTATAGAAAGAGAGAGTAGAATGTTGGTTGCTAGGTGTGGGACATGGGGGAAATGAACAGATATTGGTCAAAGAGTAAAACCTCCAGTTATCAGATGCATAGATCCTGGGATCTAATACACAGCATTATGAATATAGCTGAAAATTGCTAAGGCAGTAGATTTCAAATGTTCTCACCACAAAAAAAGAAATTGCATAATGTGATGGAGGTATTGTCTAATGCTCTGGTGGCAGTCATACTGCAATGCATAACAGTTTCAAATCAACACATTGTGCATCTAAAACTTACACAATATCATATGTAAATTATATCTCAATAAACCCTGGAAAAAGAAGACCTTGCATGCCTATCACCGCTACTGGAAAAACACTGGACAGTATGTGCTAGAAGTATTGCCTTTGAGGACCAAACAGCTGTGTAGAGTGAGCTTATGTTCTAGGTCATGCAGTTAAGAAAGGTAACTAAGCTAAGGGCACCTTCAGAGCCCCAAAGAAGGGAAGTGGCCTCGGGGAGGCAGCAGGTGTCAGTAAGGAAGCCCACCATGACCAAGGAAAGGGAGAGTAATGGCCTGGAACTATCCCTCTCCCTGGAAATTTTTTCTTTGAATTCTGGTCTCCTAGCTCAATCCCCCATCTCTTCTAGTTGGCAAGATCTAAGTGTGTAATTTGTACTGGAAAGTCAATATACAGGCCATCCTGATGATCTCTGCTCCCTTTCCCCCATTGGGCCTCTTTTGCATCCTTTCATTTGAAGGGAGTCTAGAGAAGATAGAATGAATGTGTAGCCTTAAGCTATTTTTAAAAAATGCATGGGGCTTGGGGGGAAAAAAAACAACTTCACTAATCATCAAAGAAGTATAAATTAAAATAACCTTTAGAGTTGAATCAATTTTTAGCTAAGTTAGCAAAAACTAATTTAATACCTGGCAAAGCTGCAGTTAAAAAAAGTTTTACTTGCTTTAAGTGACATTCTAAGTTGTTAAAAGCTTTTCAGGAAACAAGTTGGAATACACTGAGTCTTGGAAATGATTATACCAGTGAATACACTCATGTTTCACTCATGTGAATTCATCCTAAGGAAATAATTCAATGGAAGAAACAACTGGTCTACACCATTGTGTACTTACATATCCAGGAATAGGGGGGTGGCAGACTTAACCCCACTGTTCACTTAATGGAAAAGTATCCAAGCAGGAGAAATTAAAATTGAATAGATTGTATCACAAATGTAAATGGCTTTAAATAATATATTGAATGGGAAGTCATCATTGAGAGAGAAAAACCATGAGAGACTCTTAACTATAGGGGATGAACGGAGGGTTGCTGGAGGGGAGGTGGTTGGGGAATGGGATAATTGGGTGATGGGCATTAAGGAGGACACGTGATGTGATGAGCACTGAGTGTTATATGCAACTGATTGATTGTTGAACACTATATCTGAAATTAATGATGTATTATATGTTGGCTAATTGAATTTAAATAATAAGAAAAAGAAAAAACAGAAAAAATAAAACAAAAACTATATTAAGTGAAAACATTGGCTGATTGAAATGTGACAAAATAGTCATTCATATGGTCAGGATTGAAAAGTATATAAACAGGAAAATCACAGCACTGACAAAGTTGTCTTTCGGGTTATATATGTTACTAAACTGTTTTACAGTTAAAATGAAAGATTGAAAAAGTATATTTTTAGGAAATATGGCCCATGGAGAAGATAGAGGACTAACCCATCTATAAGGGGGATATCTCCAGCTTAGGATCACAGTGGTGAGAACCATGAAAAATTCTGTGTGCTTTCAGGGATGCCTCTTCAAGCAAGAGAACGTCCCTCTCCTTACTGGAATCCCCAAATCAGAATGATCATCAGGCTTAATACATGACTGGAGGAAAGATTGTGTTTTTGAAAGCTGAAGAGAGACTTCTGGAGGGGAAAACCACAGATCTAGGAACACTTTGACATGATTGGTTGGTTCTGAACACCAGCTTTGCACCCAGGGACTGGCCTGGCCTTGTGATCGTAAATAAGGGGGCTGTTGACAAACGGTATCCCACCCTGGGACTTGGGTTCACAGTTCAAGAATCACGTGGGTCTGCTTGAGCCGCAGGGCTTGGCCTCTGAGCTGAGCACAGACTTCTAGAAGAAGCCCGTCTGGCTGAGCCTTACGGGAAAGGAAATGCTCAGGTTTCACTGGAAGGAGGGTGTGTGAGGATGGGGGCCAGGACTGGGAGCTTGAGGGAAAGAATGGTCCCTTTCAAGCAGACAGATGCACTCTGGCTCAGAGTCAGCCTGGTTTAAGAAAAGAAAAACAAAAAACCCAAGTGGTCCAATAACATTTCAAAATCTGCACACATTCAAAGTTGTAATTTAAATATCACACAAGGGCAGATAATAAATGTGATGGTTTTTCCATCCTGTGAGTTGGAAGAGCCTACCACTTCCCAAAGCCTTAGCAGGTGGCACAGAGAACTGTGTGTGCATGCCCATTTGGGGTGTATATAAATACCTACATACAAGTACGTGTACACATGTAGTGCTACCCATGGCACACATATTTCCATTCTCTCCTCAGAAAGCTGTGAGTCTGCAGTTGATCTAAGTTTGGCATGGGCTAAAGGCTGTACTTGGAATGGCTGCTTGGACTGGTGCTGAGCAGGGCGACAGGCTTGATGCTTCTAAGAAAACAAATTACCTTTTTTATCCTGTTGGTAAATGAAGACCATTGTCATTCATTTAGAAACCTCAGTGAATTTGGGGCCCAGCCATGACAAAGCCCTTAAAGTTTCCAACAGAATTATTCTGCTCACAGGTTTCCCGTTTCTAAAGGTTTGCTCCATGATGAGTAAAATGGCATGGAGAATTAGAGTCCTGGGGCTTCCAGGTGCCCGTTTACTTGCTTCTTGTTCTCTCTTGCTCTCTTCTCCTTCTTGTGAGCTAATTCAGCTGTTCATCACATCGGTCTCAGCCCAGAGAGGCAGGGCAGGCTGGTAAAGGCCTTGGGGCTCCTGTCTCCTGGGTTGGGGACACCCCTGGGAGAGCCAGCTGGGCCTGGGTCAGAGGGAGGGCTCCATAAACCTGGGGCTCACGTCCACCTCATAAAATCGCTGCCTAATTAAAGGCAGAGCAGTTCCGGGGCAGGCGGCCCTGTGGGCTGGAGGCCTGCGCGGTTCAACAGCGGCCCTGACAGTCAAACTGAGGAGGTAGGCAGAGCTAGTGCCAACAAAATCCCCATGGGCCTGCTCCTTTACATACCAAGCCACCAGGAAAAGAAGGGAAGGCTGGGCCCAGATGATCCCCGAAGCTGCAGGCAGGACTGGCTGGGATTGACCATCCCCAGGCCAATGGGAGCTACTAGAATCCTGTCGGGAGCTGAGGCCAGGTCTGGAGTATTCAGCTACTTCCTAAGTACTGCTCCTGGGGCAAGTGAGATGTTCTATGATAGAGCAGGAGTTGCAGACCTCTGTGCCCTTTTTGCATTTCAGAAGGTCATGGGGCCCCTTCCATTGACTATATCTTTTTCTAAGAAGCATGCCCTGGGCCAGCTTTCCTTCTCCCTGGGAGACTCCTCTCTGGTTTCGTGTATGCTAATAGGGGCATGCTCTGCCAGGCCATTTCTCAGAAGGCTGGTTTCTTAGAGGGCTCTTGGGGATTGTCTTGTCCTATGTTCTCATTTTACTAATGAGGAAACTGAGGTTCAAAGAGGTTGTGGGACTTGCCTAAAGCAACACAAGGATCTGGGAGCTGGGCCAGGGAGCTCTTTCTACTCCTGCAAGTCATGGAGGTCAGGGCTGTCCTCAAGAGTGAGGAGTTGGGTGAAGTGCTCTATAGAGTGTGAATATTAAATATTGTATCCAGGGGTGCCTGGGTGGCTCAGTGGGTTAAAGCCTCTGCCTTCAGCTCAGGTCATGATCTCAGGGTCCTGGGATCAAGCCCCACATCGGGTTCTCTGCTCAGCAGGGAGCCTGCTTCTTCCTCTCTCTCTCTCTGCCTGCCTCTCTGCCTACTTGTGATCTCTGTCTGTCAAATAAACAAAAAATCTTTAAACACTGCATCCAAACACACTGTGTAGTGTATATAAGGGTGATAAACTGGAGGAAAATGGAGAAAGGGCAGGTCATCACACTGTGTGCTGTGTTCTCCTGCCCACATGCTGGCTCTTCCCACATCTTTTCCCCCCATTGCAGTCCAGGTGGTTTCTGAGAGAGGCTGTGAACTTGGCTTGAAAGAGTTCTGGTGCCCAAGCTCTGGAAGGCAGCAGGGCCAGACAGGACAGAGAACCACCCCTCCCTTGTCTTGGTCCATCTATGTCTCTGAAATGGGACAGGCAAGATTGGGAATCAGCCAACTTCAAATTTTGTTATTGTGGTAAAATACACATAACGTAAAATTTACCATTTTAACCATTTTTAAGGACATGGTTCAGTGACACGTAGAGTCATCACACCATTCATCTTTAGAACTCTTCTCATCAAAACTGGAGCTCTGTACCCCTTTAACAACAACTCCCCATCACCCCCTCCTCTCAGGTCCTGAAAACCACCTTTCTGCTTTCTCTCTACTTTGACTTTCTATTTGACAGCTTGAGGAATACCACATGGCCTGGGTTTCTAGAGCTCTTTGCTCTTCGCTGCAGTCTGGGCTCCCTTGTTTAGCCACAGATCCCTTGCAGTTTTCTTTTTACTGTATTCTCACAGGAAGGAGAACATGGCCTCAGGCAAGAAAGGAAAAAGCTACCAGGGATAGGGATTTTCACACCCTCCTCTAAGATTTAGAACTCTGGCGTGGCTTTGAACATATTTTCTGGGTTTTTCAGAAGTTAACATTAAGCATTTTAGAGAAAATAGTTTTATATGGTCACTTAAGGCCAGGTCTTGACAATGCTTGTCTGTCTGCTGGACTTTGCTAGTGCAGCCTGGCACAGGCATGGCTGCATGGAAGAGAATCCTGCAGAAAGATGGCGTATGTGGTGCTGGGAGTTTCTAGCATTGGCTTGGGAGCACCCTGGCCTGGCCATCCGGAGGATTCCTTTTTTCTTTTTCACATGAGACACCCCCTGCTGATTCCCAGAAATAACTGAGTGAAACTGGCAGAGAAATGGGCCTGGGTGGGAGCAGGGGGAAAGATGATTCCCGCTCTGAAATTAGGAGCAAGACAGGTCAAAAGCAAGAGAAATAAGATGACCATAACCATTTCCCCGTCTGCACTCACAGACCGGTAAAGCCTAAGGGTGCAGTTCTTGATATGGAAGATACGGAGGAAGGGGAGTTGAGGTCTTTTCCTAGAGCCTATAATCTTGGGAAAGAGCACATTTCATCTGTTCCTGAAGAAGAACAAGCGGGAAGCTGGTGCTTTGAAATGCGTGCAGTATGAGCGCTCTGCTGATAGGGTCATGCTTCTTTGGGAAGCAGTGTAGCCAGAGCGCACATAGCTGAATCTCTGAGCCCCTGGGAGGGGACTCTCTGATAGGCCCCCACAGTGGGGTTAGTTAGCCTTTAGGCCTCAAATTTGAGGGACCAAACAGAAGAGACTTGTTCTGCTCCTGTCTCAGACCCTGAAATCATGACAGGCAGGGAGGGAAGATATCTTGGCCAGCTGGGCCCTGCTCCATTGAGGGAAGTTTTAATTTATTTTATTTTATATTTTTAATATTTTTATATATTTATATTTTATATATATATTATATTTATTTATTTTATTTTATTTATTTTCACATGGTAAAATATGCATAGAATAAAATATACCATTTTAACCGCTTTTAGGTGTGTGGTTCAGCGGCATTAAGAACATTCACATTTTCGTGCACCATCACCACCATCTGTCTCAGAACTAATTTTTCCTTGCAAAACTGAAACCCTGTCCCCATTAAATACTAATTCTGCATTCCCTCCACCCAGGCAAGAGCCATTCTACTTTCCATGTCTATGATTTTGATTACTGTAGGTGCCTCATATAAGTGGAATCATCCAGTGTTTATACTTTTTTGTAACTGACTTATTTCACTGAACAAAATGTCCTGAAGGTTCATCCATGTTGTAGCACACACCAGAATTTTCTTCCTTTTTAAAGCTGAATAGTTTCCCATTGTAAAGATATCACTGAGGAAGTTCTAGCATATTGTGGGTCTGCTAGGGAATTTAGCCAGGCAAATCTTGTCTGATACTTCTGCTTTTTAGTCTCTGCTTGGCTTTGCATTTCTCTGCTTTTCAGGACTATAATCTAGGCAGGGGGATGAAGCTCACCTATGTGGCAAGTAGGCAGGATGAGATGATGCCAGACATGCCCGGACAGGCCATTAGGCCTTCAGGGGCTCCAAGAAGGGATGAAGCAACATGGGCTAAGAGAAAGCTCATGAACCAGGTGAGTTTCCTGGAGGAGGCAGCAGGGTTTGAGCTGGAGGGAGAGGATCTGAAGAGTAGCTGGGGAGAGGAAAGCCGTGAGGGAGGCACCAAGCTGTCCTCGGAGACAAGAGTATTTATTTCTCAGATCTTTTTGAAATAACCAGTTTCAAAGTGACTTTTCTCCTACCTCATTTTTTCATGGAATAACAGAAAGGCAATTTTAAGCTGTGGTATCAGGAAAGGTCATGAGCTCCGAAGTTGTGAAGATCTCCATTGTGGTTCCAGTTCTACTACTTTATACTTTGTAAACTTGGACACATTTCTTACTAACTTAAGGCACAAATTTCTCATCTATGCAATGGGTATAGCAATACCCGATTTTCAGATTTTTGAGAGTTTAATGTTTAAAGTACCTAGCACAGTGCTTGGCACATAATAGATTCTTGATAAATGGTAGAATTGGTTGAAGTAGAAATAGGGGTAATACTAACAAAAGAGTAATGGAAAATTTATTTATCTAACAAATATTTACGGTTGGCTGCAGTCTAGGAGTTAAGGATACTGTAAGCTGCATGGATGAGATCCCTGCATTGGGGAGCTATTTGAAGGAGTAGATATATGAAAAAGCAAAATGAGTAAGCAAGATAACTTCAGGTTGTAATGAACAAGATGATGCATTGAGAATAAGCCAAAGCAGTTACCTCAGGTGAGGCAGTCATGGAAGGCCTCTCTGAACTTAAATGAGAAGACTAATGGGAAGACATTGAGGAGACTTTGGTATATTTGAGAACAGAGAAAAGGCCCTGGGTTTTAGTTCAGAGAGCGAGCGAGCAAGTGGTCTGAAATGGTTTGGAAGTAATCAGCAGCCAGAAGAGTCTGGATTTTATCCTAAATGCAATGGAAACTTGTTTTAAGGGACTGGAGGACGTGGTCTATGTTTTAAAAGGTAGCCTCAAACTCAATAAGCAAACAAACAAATCAAGAAACCCCAAAGTTTTCAATTAAAAAATGGGCAAAGAACATGAATGAACATTTCTCCAAAGACGATATATAGATGGCCAGCAAGCACATGAAAGATACTCAAGATACTCACCATCACTAATCATTAGGAAAATAGAAATCAAAACCATAATGAAATGCTACTTCAAGACACTAGGATGGCTATTACAAAAAAAAAAAAAAAAGAAAGAAAGAAAGAAGAAAGAAGAATAGAAGGAAGGAACCCAGAAAATAACAAGTAGTGGCAAGGATGTGGAGAAATTGGAACTCTTGTGCACTGCTGATGGGAATGTAAAATGGTGCAACCACTGTGGAAAACAGTACGGAGGATCCTCAAAAAATTAAACACTGAATCACCATGTGATTCCACAATTCCACTTCTAGGTATTTATATCCAAAATAATTGAAAGAAGTCATTCCAACAGATACTTGCATACCCATGTGCATAGCAGCAGCATTATTCACAATAGCCAAAAGACAGAAAAAACTCCAGTGTCTGTTAACAGGTAAATGGATAAATAAAATGTGGCATTATACCATAAACTATCAGTCAGCCTTAAAAAGAGAGATGAAATCCTGTCTCATGTTATAATATGAATGAACACTGAACATTAAGTCAAATAAGCCAGGCACAAAAGGAAAAATACTGTGCTTGCACTTATATGAGGTACATAGAACAATCAAATTCACAGAGACAGAATGGAAGTTGCCAGGGCCTATAGTGAAGAGGGCCGTTATTGTTTACTGGGTACAGTGTTTCAATTTGGGAAGATAAAACTTTTCTTAATGCATAGGTGCACAACAATGTGAAAGTACTTAATGCCTGTGGACAGTACATTTAAAACAGTCAAAATGGTAAATTTTGTGTATTATATTTTTGACCACACCTATATGAGCAAGGTAAGATTAAAGAGCAGCAGTAGTGGAGACCAGGGACCAATGGCCAGACTTCTGTAGGCACATGATGATGGCTCAATGGACAGGAGGAAAGTGATTGGATTTGAGACACAGACTCATTGAGACAAGATTCATTGTCTAAGTTTTTGATTTGGGCAACTATGTGGTACCATTTGCTAAAATGATGGCAACTGGGGAAGGAACATATTCAGAAAAAAGTGTTTCTTTTTGTACACATAGACAGTATTAAAAAATTTCATGAGAAATAATTGACACACAATGAATGACCTATATATATAATGTATGATTTGACAAGTTTTGACATATATACATACTAAATTTGAGAGGAATGAAGTTGTGATTTATGATAAGAATATTTATCTGATCTTTGTCCCTTGACCTTCCTGGCACAGAGCTCCTAAAAACCCTTGGAATTTCCCATAGTAGGAGTGATAAAAGTGTTTTTTTATTTTAATTTTTAATTTTTATTTTTTTTAATGTTAGTGAGGTGATTTTTGGCAGACAGTTTAGGTGGTTGGTTGCCTGGGGAGCCAAACCATGTGATTAAAGGATTGGAACTGTCAGTATCTTCTCTCAACCTCTGGAGGGCTGAATCAATCACCGATGGTCAATGATTTAGTCAGCCATGCCTATGTAATGAAGCCTCCATTAAACTTCAAAAGGACAGAGTTTGGAGAGCTTCCAGGTTAGTGAACATTTGGAAATCCATCCAGAGAGATGCACCTGGAAAGGACATTGAAGCTCTGCACTCTTTCTCCATATCTTGACCTATACATCTCTACCATCAGACTGTTCCTGAGTTTAAATCCTTTGTAGTAAATGGGTAATCTAGTAAGTAAAATGTTTTCCTGAGTTCTGTGAGGTGCTTTAGCAAATAAATTAAACCCAAGGAAGGGGTCATGGGAACCTCCAATCTACAGTCAGTTAGTTGAAGCCCAGGTGACAACACGGACTTATAATGGGCATCTAAAGTGGGGAGAGAAGCAATGCGTGGGACTGAGCCCTTAAGCTGTGGGATCTGAAACTATCTCTGGGCAGACAGTGTCAGAATTGAGTTGAATGGTAGGACACCTAGCTGGTGTTGGAGAAATGCTTGGTTTTATGGAAAAATATTGGTGTCAGAATCATAAGTTGTCTACCAAATATCCAAGTGGATATGACAAAAGGTCAGTTGGATATTTGAATCTGGAATTCAGCAGAGACTTTAGAGCTAGCATATAGATGCTATTTACAGATATAAGAACAGACAAGAGCAAAATAGAAGTAGGAATGACCCCCATTCCTTAAATATTGGCAGGTACTGGGCACATTTAAATTAACTTACTTTTAGCAACAACCCTAAGAGGGGTGGTATTACCATATTGCCATTGAGATGGAAAATGCTAGTCAGAAGCCAAAATCTATGCTTCCCTTCATTCATAGAAATAAATTTTAGCTGGAATTTAGACACCAGCCAGGTGCTAGGTGTTACCTCTTCCAGACCTCCTTGCAGTACATGGGTCAAGAAAATTAAGGTCTTCCCACAGAATATTAATAGAAATGATGTGGGTCACCTTCAGACTAGGGCACATGAGACAATGCTGTGAATCAGCCATGCTATCTCAGCCTTCTCTACTGACAAAAATGGTGATGATCACAGCTGCGTTAGAAGCCATGGGCTAAAGATCGCAGAGATGTTCTAAACCTGGGTTCCTGGATAACTGCATAGGACAGAGCCACCTGACAAACTAGAACACTCACTTTGGACTATTATTTGAGAGAGCAATCAACTCCTTTGTTCTTTAAGTTCCTGAATTTTGTTACTCTCTCTGTTTACAGCAGTTTATTTTGTCATCTAATACAATCATTTTATGAATGTTTGAAGAAGTTAAGATACCCAAGGTCACAGAGCTAGGACCTAAACCTGTTTCTATCTAATTCCAATACCTTGACCCATTCATTGCCTCAGGCTGATAAAGATTGAGAAGTATCCTAGAATGTGGGAATATATGAGTCCCCATTTCAGAGCCAGCCTTACGGTGTAGGTCAGTGAGCACAGCCAGCTACAAATATTGCCATTTGGTAGAGAAAGTTGCAGAGTATGTGGCTTGTACAACTCATATCCTGGAGAAACTTTGTGGAAAAATTGGAGGTCTTTCTCATAACCACAAAGGAAATGTGTTGCTTGGTGCCTACATTACATATGGAGAGGAGACCTGGTAAAGGTCGTGGCCAGTGAGCTCTTTCACCTTCCGTAAGAGTCATACTCAGTTCCTCAGAATTTCTGGGGAGCTTGATTCCCCAAATCTCTCTTCAAGATATCTGAAATGTTATGAAATCTCAATGAGGAAGAAGATGTTTTGTTTTAGTTTCCATGACAACTAAATAGAGAGGCAAAGAACTGTTATGAGTTTTAAAAGGACTCCTTGCCTGGGCTGGGAAAGAGCAGTCTTGACCTTCTTTGTGAACCAGACTAATGCCATCTTGGACAAATCTGCCATTATGACTACACTGTGGCCTAAAGCCTTCTTGAGCATAGCCCCTTACCCCCACCCACTTTTTTTCTTTTCATTTAATCACACTCTTTATACCCTTGAAGCATAATGGTATACCATGGTTTACTCGGATTTACTCTAGAGATATGACTATGATTCTTAAATATTTTCTTCAGGGTGGTCTCTAGGTCTATAAAAGCAGGTCTTATGGAAGGTGGGGTTGAGAGATCTATTCATCTTGAAGTGTCCCAAGGCATGATTCTGTCTATAAGTCCCCTCAATAAACCATTTCTTGTCAAGCTGGATTTGTCAGCCTTTTTCATTGGTCTTAAAGTTTCTTCCACTTTTAGACATAAAATGTGTTTTGCATATCCTTCCCTTTCATGGAACAACTTCATACCACAAAACTAGAGAAATGCTTCCTGCTCTCAATGTGATGCCATCCACCTAGAACCGGGCCTGCGACAGGCTAAACCTGGCCAAAGGAAGGATGCAGGAGCAAACTGGCTATTCCAGGGAGCACTGACTTCTGGCCTTAGGTGTGCCTTGTTGATCACCCCCGCCACCTTTGGAACCAAGGCCAGAAGAGGACACAAGTTCTGCGGTAGTTATGGGAGCTTTCACCTGAAGGATGAGAAGAGGTCAGAGCTCTAGGGTTGATTCTCAGTTCCAGGTCACTGCATAATTTATTGTTCAAACTGGGATGACTTTCAGAATGAAAGGGGATAATATTAATGATTATCCTGGGGCAACAGGATACATCAAACTGCCTTGGGAAAACTCAGATAGATGATCAGCCTACGCTATACCACTGTTCCCAGAATGGTATTGAGAATAACTGCCCTGATATATGTGTTTAAGTGTGTGAGCTTCTCTAAGGATCTTTTCCTTACATACTGCCCCATGGTTTTTATGTGTTTGCTTCGAATCAGGTTTCAATGTTATGGGTTAATAAAAAATCTTGTTTTAACAATTGTTCCAAGAAAACAAATGCTTACTTCAAATTTACCCTTGCTTCCTGTGGTCCTGCAGGGCTGCTCAGGGCAATGACATGTAATATTAAGTATAAAATCTCAAAAGGCAGATGCTCCCCAAGACTAGTGGACTCTCTGACTCATTAATGGGCTAGAACAGGTGGACTTGTAAGTTTACAGTATGTTTCCTTTGATTCTCAGGAGAGTATTTTGTGTGTCTCAAAACCCAACCTCAGAAATATTCCCCTAGGTTAGACATGGATGATCCTGATGTGAGAGGCCCCTCTTTAGCTGACTGCATAATTCATTCCTGATTCCTTCTGTTTATGCTGCAAATGGAGGGATGACGTTGCAATAATACTTTGGAATAGGTGACTGACTCTGGCCCTCTTATCATACCCCTGCTTGGGCTGTCTTATCCCTAGAAAATGATTGAATTACCCTTTCATTTTTCTTGGTGTTCCTGGTGAAAGGAGACCAACCTTTCAAAACTCTGCTACCTGTTGCCTTTGATCTTTGGGCAGGCCCTTACCATGCTTTTCAGTCTCTGCTCCCCCCATCTTCTGCATGTCTCCTGTGGGTGTGCACCCTGAACTCCTGCCAGAAGTGCTGGTGTCATGGAGTAGTGACCACAACTGGAGAATGGATGCCTTGCTTTTTGCCACTAAAGAGTTCTCTTGCAACATTAACTTTCTTGTAATATAGGCTCTGTCATGTGCATGCTGGGGGCTGTCAGTTTTCAGTTAGAGCTCAATAAATCCCATGGCTTTAAGTTGGCCCCTGGGGTATTGCCGTCCACCTCATAAAACTCCTATTTAATTAAGTATGGTACATATAGTTAGCAACCTCTGCTTCTGGCCAAAGCACCAGACCTGAGCATGTAAATGTGCTCTTGCCACATCTGGGCCATGGGATTGGTGGACCCCTTCTATGACCGCAGAAGGAGTTAACCTTCTTCCCTGAGCCAAAGGGCTATTCCTAGGATCATGGAAAACATGCCAGATTGCTAGAAACCCCTCCTGCTCAGTCAGAACTCAGCACTCAGAAGCCTCTGAGAAGCTTGTTTTTGGCAAAATGTGTTTTGTAGATGTTGAAATAATTAAAAACTCCAAAACCATCTTTGACTGGAGGGATTGTCAGGTCAACAGTCATTTAGAAATACCTTCGTTTCAGCAGAGTTTTGAGCAAAAGGGAATCTGACATTTAGATCCTAATCATCTGAATTAAAAAGAATAGCTTCCAACTTTTGTACTGTTAGTACAGAATGATAATAATGAATTTCAGCTGCTTCTGATGAATGCTTTTGCACATCAGTCATTGGAGATACTATACAATTAACATTTGTAAAAAGAAGTTCATGAGATAGCTATAGAGCCACATGATGATTAGAGGTGCTCTGGAGTTGAGAGAGGAGATGCAAAGGGCTGCTGTTGAGTCCAGCAAGATGCAAGGACCACCATGACCATTTTGGATAATACAATGAGTCATTTTGTTCAGTCAACACAATACAGTCTTAATTCAGTTAAAATTAATACTTTATATAATCTAATGCAAAAAGACAGAGGTTTCTTCTGGATACCCCTCAGGCCCTTTCCAGCTATGAAGACCTTTTAGGACACTTTATGTAACATTTTTATTATGGGAAGGATATAGTATATGTAGTAGAATATGAGCTTTGCAGTCAGATATACCAGGATTCCAATCCTGGGTCTGTGACTTGCTGGTCATATGACATTAAAATTATTTCCCCATACACTCATTTCCTTGTCTCAAAAATAGTCTGATATTCCTTATTTTATGGGACAATAGTAAGGCTTAAGTGAACTTACACATAAAGAGCCTTTCCACAGTTCACCCAATGCATGTGATACAAAATGTATTACCTAATGATTATTTCTAATAACATGGTGGACATGTTCATGTTCTCTTGTCTCCTGGGATAAAAGCAGAAGTCTCCACCTATCTCTTCTCCTCTTAGAGATGGGACACTAAGCTAAGTGTGGCAGAGAGAAGAGGAAGCACCTTTCTCAAGCAGCAACTTTGCCAGACTTTTGTGACATATGTGGCTACAGCTCTAGTGCTCAGTTCAACTTGTCCAGCAGTTGGGTGGGAGCCATCTTAGGCTGCAGCTGGGGGTTAGGATAGATGATAAGATCAGAGAATGAGCTGAACAGCTATGTCTCTGAAATTCAAGATGTTCTTTTTTTAATTTAAATTCAATTAGCCAAGGTATAGTACATTATTAGTTTTTGCTATAATGGTCAATAACTCATTAGTTGAGTATAACACCCTGTGCTCATCATATATGTGAGTTCAAGATACTCCTGAAGAATCCTGGCCTTATGACCATCTTGTCCCAAACACACCTGGATGGTGGCCATAAACTGAATCCAGTCTATAGGTGTCTTGATCGTGCAATGGGTTTAACAGGCACTGTTTTGGGTTTGGGGATTTAGCTCCTGGATAAGATAAACAAAAATCACTGCCCTCTTGGTTCTCACATCCTGGTGGATAGTAACAAATAGTTCACGGGAACTGAAAAGTAAGAATTCTATCAGTAAATATTTCTTGTCTTGAACTGAATTATCCCTAGCACTCCTGCAAGATCTCTACTTCTATATCTCTACTTCTATACACCTCCATATTCCCCACTGGCTCTTCTTTGAGTCAGGCCTGAGAGATTTGAGATCACAGGGATCCCATTCCCTGGGTACCAGCTGAAATGTAGCAGGATGGCCCCAGGCACATGAACATTTAAATTTCATAAAGCTACCTTCCTAGATGAAGGTCTTGGTGTAGATTACACAAATGGTCCAGAGGCAGGACATCCAGAATGGCAGTGTGAGGAACTAGGAAAACTCTGTCCTCAGCAACCATTTAACTGGTGAAAATTACTAAAAATAAATAAATAAATAAATAGATAGATAAAAAATTTAAACACAGCCCAATAACCATTTAAGGCCTCTAGCTATTTTTCAAAGGGCATACAGAAAAGGAAGAATCATTTGAGAAGATCTATTAAATCTTGACAAGAATAGTAAGTGTCTGTGGCATTTGAACCATGGCTTGCTCTCACACCCCCATCCCTAGCTCTGTGTGATGTCAGCTCTACCGTGTGATGGCACTTCATATGAAGCAAAGAGGATGAGTCCTCACTATTCCCAGTTCATCCCAGGAGGGACACATCATCTGCATTTCTCATTCCCTTTAGCCTGTGTTGTACACATGCTACTCCAAGTGGGCATGGCTGGAGGACAGGGTTGCCTTGTCCAGTGAGGGTAGTATCCAGGTGTAATAGGCAAGAATACTGGATCCTTACTGCCTTACTCCAGCTTCTTTGAGGAGTGGAGCTTCCATACAGGAGCTTCCATACAGGAAGAAGTAAGCTGAGAAGACCAGCAGCACCATCCTTCTCAAGTGTCTGCTCATAGTGTGGAGATGTCTCTTTGGGCTGTGGGATGAACCTGAAAGCATTCCCCATATTACAAATAGACCCATTAGCAAGGGGCTTAAGCACAATGTCTGACCAGACCCTGGCTAAATAAAAAGAGTGACTTCTAGGAAACCAGATATAAAAATACAATCACATTCATTCCCAAGCCACCTACAGAACCAATGATGAAGGATAAAAATCTAAGTGGCTAGGGGCCTTAAGCACAACTTTTGACCAATAAGTGCTTTAGACACACCCAGGTGACCCCTAGGAGTCAACCCAAAAGACATAAGCAAGGAAAAATATCTGAGGAGGGACATCAGAGTCTGCACCCTGCAAGAGAAATAGATTTCACAGATTTAGCTCAGCTAAATAAACAATTAAACAAATTAAAGAGAAAATCCCCCAAATAGGGGATCAGCAGCTAGAGTTACTAAATATACTATCTAAATGTCCAGTTTTCAACAAAAAATTCTGAGCTACACAAAGCAACAGGAAAGTGTGGCTGATACATAGGAAAAAAAAAAAAAAAGGCAATAGAAGCTCCTTGGAGGAGGCCCAGATGTTGGATTAGGTAGGTAAATACTTTAAGACAGGGGTTATAAATATGTTCAAAGAACGAAGGAAACCATGTTAAATAATTAAATGAGAGCATGTAAAAAATGACTCATAAACAGAGAATATCACTAAAAAGAGATTATTAAAAAGTACCATTGGGAATCTGGAGTTGAAAAGCACAAAAACAAAAATGAAAATTCACTACAGAGATCCAAGAGTAGATCTGCACTGGCAAAAGAAAGAACCAGCAAACTCTGAAAACCGATAGAAATTATGCAACCTGAAGAACACAGAGAAAAAGAGTAGAGAAAATGAATACAGCCTCAAAAATGTTGGACTTGTAAGCACACCAACATGCATGTAATGGGAGCTTCAAAAAGGCTGTAGAAGGTCTTTCTCTGTATAACTGATAAAACAGGATTATTTTAGCACCTTAGACAGTATTGTCTGTAACAGGGTTTTCAAACTTATTTGACTGAGAATTATGATGAACAATACATTTTAGATTGTAATAATCTAGCACATATGTGCACACACAGACATTGGAAACATAAAGTTCATAAAATAATACTTATTGTTTTTTTATGTAACTTGTACTAATTAAAAAAAATTATTTCAGGGGCACCTGGGTGCCTCAGTGGGTTAAAGCCTCTGCTTTTGGCTCAGGTCATGATCCCAGGGTCCTGGGATTGAGCCCTGCATGGGGCTCTCTGCTTAGCAGGGAGCCTGCTTCCTCCAATCTCTCTCTCTCTGCCTGGCTCTCTGCCTACTTGTGATCTCTGTCAAATAAATAAAATCTTTAAAAAATTATTTTATTCCTCAAAAAAATTTTTTTTAAGATTTATTTAGGGGGAAGGGGCAGAGAGACTCTTTTTTTTTTTAAATTTCTTTTCAGTGTAACAGTATTCATTGTTTTTGCACCACACCCAGCGCTCCATGCAATCTGTGCCCTCTCTAATACCCACCACCTAGTTCCCCCAACCTCCCATGCCCCGCCCCTTCAAAACCCTCAGATTGTTTTTCAGAGTCCATAGTTTCTCATGGTTCACCTCTCCTTCCAATTTCCCTCAACTCCCTTCTCCTCTCCATCTCCCCTTGTCCTCCATGCTATTTGTTATGCTCCACAAATAAGTGAAACCATATGATAATTGACTCTCTCTGCTTGACTTATTTCACTCAGCATAATCTCTTCCAGTCCGTCCATGTTGCTACAAAAGTTGGGTATTCATCCTTTCTGATGGAGGCATAATACTCCATAGTGTATATGGACCACATCTTCCTTATCCATTCGTCTGTTGAAGGGCATCTTTGTTCTTTCCACAGTTTGGTGACCGTGGCCATTGCTGCTATAAACATTGGGGCACAGATGGCCCTTCTGTTCACTACATCTGTATCTTTGGGGTAAACACCCAGTAGTGCAATTGCAGGGTCATAGGGAAGCTCTATTTTTAATTTCTTGAGGAATCTCCACACTGTTTTCCAAAGTGGCTGCACCAACTTGCATTCCCACCAACAGTGGGAGATTAAGAAATAGCATGCTTGGAGGCACCTGGGTGGCTCAATCAGTTAGTGTCTGACTCTTGATCTCAGCTCAGGTCTTGATCTCAGTGTCGTGAGTTCAAGCCCCACATTGGGCTCCAGCCTCCACATGGAGCCTCCTGAAAAAAAAAAAAAAAAGTGTGGGGCACCTGGGTGGCTCAGTTGGTTAAGTGTCTACCTTTGGCTCTGGTGATGATCTCAGGGTCCTGGAACGTCAGGCTCTCTACTCAGTTGGGAGTCTGCTTCTCCTTCTCCATCTGCCTTCCCCCTCCTTGTGTTTGCTCTCTCCCCCTCTCTCTCTCTCAAATAAGTAAATAAACTCTTAAAAAAAAATAACATGCCTAACACAAATAGTGGCTTCTTAGCATCTCTTACTCCTCTTTTAGTGTTCTTCTATCCTGCCTGGTCTGTTCAATATTCATTATTCCCACCAGTGAATGTATCCATGATTTGTTGAGCACCAACTGTGCTGTAGGCAAGTTCTAGGCTCTGAAGATACATCATTGAACAAAATAAACAACAACAAAAAAAATCCCCCTGCCTTTTGGGTCCTCACATTCTGGTTGAGGGAAGCAGATAGTAAACAAGTTAGATAAGTGAAATATGTAACCTGTTAGATGGTGACAAATGCTATGAAGCACAATATATTCAGGGAATGAGTGTAAGGAGGGTTTGTGGGGACACCTGGCTAAGATCTGAAAGAGGTGAGGAATAAGCCATGAAAATATGTTGGGGAAGAGCCTTATAGCTAGAAGGAACAGCAAATGCAAAGGCTCTGAGGTGAGACTATGCCTGGAAAGTTCAAGGAGTAGCAAGAATAGAATGGCTGGGGTGGACTGAGCAAGAGAAAGTAATAGAAGAGGTCAGAGAGACAACAAGATCAGATTATGTAGATCCTTGTAAGACTTTGTTTGGCTTTTAATTGGAGTAATATGAGAAGCTTTTAATGAGTTTTGAGCAGTGGGGTGACAGGATCTGGCATGCATTTTAACAGGATCACGGTGACTGCTGTGTGGACTAGACTGAAGGGGGCAAGAAAAGATCTAGGGAATCCAATCAGGAAGCTTCTGTAGTAGTTCAGGAGGAGAAGATGGTGGTGTCTTAGCACTTAGCGGTGGCACTGGTGAGTGGTCGCTGCATTTGGATATTGTGAAGGGAGAGCTGACAAGCTGTGCTGATGGATTCGATGAGGGATGCAAAAACAGGAGTGATGGATGGGAACTTCCTCAAACATTAAGGCACTTGTCTTGTGTTCCATCCCATTAAATGTAATTTTACCTGGTAGGGGCTGTGGGAGACATTTAATTAAAATAGAATTCCAGATCCATTAAAAAAAAAAAAGAAAAGCTATGACTTTGGCAGGCAAGGGAACAGATGCATGGGGTGGAGCCAATGTCTTTCTTTGTCCCTAAATCTCATGTTACTGACCACTCTGATAGTATCTATGTGTGACCTTGGACTGATGAGTCACCTGCGTCTGTCCTAGATAACTGTGACTTCTTTCTTCTTTGTTTAATCTGAGTGAAAGCAAACTGATCAGAGGAAATAGAATATATCCTCATTTGTTCCCTGCTTCATGTCTGAATAGAAGGGAAACTCCTCTGCCCTCTTTGGACACTATCTGTGCCCACTTTCTGTTCTAGTTGTTCTCTCTGCTCATTTCCAGGTCATGGGGGCTGTTGAGGATCAGAAAACTCCCCTAGCAGCCTGCAGGTGGCTGGGGGAGTTCACCAGCGTGTGCTAACATCGCCCCCTGCTGTCCCAGCACTGCCAGGGACCTTCTGGGCTCTCTGTGCCTCAAGCCTGATCCAAAGGAGCCAGGTAACATTGCTCTTCCACACCTGGCAAGGCTGGATGTCTGGGAGGGGTATGATGAAGTTAGTGCCTAATTTTTCCCATTTCTGACAGTGTAGTTAGTTGATATTATTTTCAACAAATGCAACACACTTGTATTCTAAAGGGACTGTCTTTATAGAGCTAGCAGAACTAAATTCTTGCAGGAACTCAAATGTGAATTACTGGTTTTAATAGCTTCTCCATAACATGCTTAAACACAATTCCATATTTCAGTTTCTAACACTTTCTTCATTGATACTTTCCCCCTATGATCCTGAAGTACTTTACCTGTATATGGGGGGATGCCATGTGTTAAAGATGGTCTTGCTGAGAATGCTTCTCTCCTCTCAGTCTCAGTGAAAAACCAACTCCATGTTTTTGGTGAATGGACAAGATTAGCCCACCCTGCGTGCCATGGAAAATATGCAGCATGGACACTTTCTGCTAAGTAGAAACCGAGAATTCAGCAGCGGAAAGCCTTGTAAAGAAAACCACATGTTATAGTTTACAGGTCAGTTGATATCCTCCATGGAGGCTGTCTTCGTTTCTGGCTTGGACAGGCTGATACATCAATGCCACATGCGTCAGCACTAACGGGGACTCAGATGGAAGGCGTGGTGTCCCAGCAGCAGCACTATTGCGTTCAGCACATTCATAGTTCCAGAAGACACAGTCCTCTCTTTTACTTCATCAGTGTTTTGAATGGAACAGTCCTTCATTGGTGGGTTCTTTGGGCAAATTTTCCTTTAGATGGATAGGTCAGTGCTTGTTTAATGAAACCATTCTTATAAAATCAAAGCCACGTTGAATAACGCTTTTTTCCTGTGGAATTCATCTTTCTGTATCTAAATGAGATGTTGAAGTGTATTATGCACTGACCAACTGCATTTACATTAAGAGAGATTAGATAAAAGGGCCTCCCTGCTGCTGAGGGGCTCCGCTGTTGCTCCTGGAATCCCCAGACATCAGGTTTCACACAGATCCTCTGTGGTTATCATTCAAGTTCTGAGTTGGGAAAGAGATATAAGGATCCAGCCAAAAAAGGTTTTTAGAGCCAAATATCCAGGCTTTTTTTTTTTTTTTTTTAAAGCTGACTTTGCTGATTTTGGCAAACTCCTCCACTTATAACACTTAGTGCATTTACAAATAATAGAGTGAGTTGGGACAGAAGAGCAAGTGTTTCCTGATGATACTGTCAGATTTCATTGTTTAAGATATTACCACAGTAAGAGATAATCCAATGTTTTGCACACTGTGCATTGTTTCAATAACATGTTTTTGCCAAGTGAATTAGTAGCACATGGGGATGGGTGTTACATGGGTGTGGGTCTCTGCATTTATACATGCTTTGTGAGTTGAGTTGGTTAATACACTAAACTGGACCGTTTGAAAGTTGATAGAAAGAAAGTGGTTCAATTCAGAGAATAGTTTGATAAAGACATTAAAAAAGTAGCACACAAAGATATCTTATTGGATTAACAAGAATTACATTTGAAATAATAAAATAAAAAAGATGGATTCACACTTTTTTCAGAAGTAATTGAAGCTGTTTTACTTGCTGTTAATAAGCTTCTGTGCAGAGTCCAGTTGTTTTCTAGAGTGGAGGGTCTAATTGAGGTGATTTGTTATGTTTTGGTGCAGAAAAACTTGAAGAAGCGTCAATTAAAGTGTTAAAATATTTAAAAGACTTTCGACGCTGATGTCATGGATGTGAAGTTATTCTCACCCAAGCTTATCTCAAGAACCAAAACAAAGAAAATCTATTAGAGAACAGTTACGAGAAATT
The DNA here is from genome assembly GCF_002288905.1 of Enhydra lutris kenyoni. Classification (NCBI taxonomy): domain Eukaryota; kingdom Metazoa; phylum Chordata; class Mammalia; order Carnivora; family Mustelidae; genus Enhydra; species Enhydra lutris. The sequence continues at coordinate 1,671,047 of NW_019154132.1, read as the reverse complement.
CAGACTCCAAAATATGCTTTGAGGATTCAGCAAGTCTCAAGTAACTAGGATTTTACAGAGTGGGTTTAATATTTGTTTGAATTTGAGAAGAAGTTGCTCATTTTGAAATAATTTTAGACTTGAGTAAAATTATAGAAAAAAAAGTTAAGAAAATTCCTGTCTACCCTTCATTCAGCTTCCCCTAATGTTAACATCTGGCACATCCAAATGGCTAACAGACACATGAAAAAAATGTTCTTCATCATTAGCCATCAGGGAAATTCAAATCAAAAGCACATTGAGATACCACTTTACACCAGTTAGAATGGTCAAAATTAGCAAGGCAAGAAACAATCAATGTTGGAGAAGTTGTGGAGAAAGGGGAACGCTCCTACACTCTAGGTGGGAATGCAAATTGGTGCAGTCACTTTGGAAAACAGTGTGGTGGTTCCTCAAAAAATTAAAAATAGAGCTACCCTATGACCTGGCAATTGCACTACTGGGTATTTACCCCAAAGATACAGATGTAATGAAAAAAAGGGCCATTTGCACCCCAATGTTCATTGCAGCAATGTCCACAACAGCCAAACTGTGGAAAGAGTCAAGATGCCCTTCAAGAGACAAATGGATAAAGAAGATGTGGTCCATATACACAAGGGAATATTACCCACCCATCAGAAGGGATGAATGCATCAACTTTTGCATCAACGTGGATGGGACTGAAGGAGATTATGCTAAGTGAAATAACTCAAGCAGAGAAAGTCAATTATCATATGGTTTCACTTATTTGTGGAACATAAGGAATAGCATGGAGGATATTAGGAGAAGGAAGGGAAAAATGAAGGGGGGGGGGAATCGGAGGAGGGAGACTAACCATGAGAGAATATGGACTCTGAGAAACAAACTTAGGATTTTAAAGGGGAAGGTGGTGGGGGGGGTAGGGAATGGGTTGGCCCGGTGATGGGTATTAAGGAGGGCACATACTGCATGGAGCACTAGGTGTTATACGTAAACAATGAATCTTGGAACGCTATCAAAAACTAATGACGTACCATATGGTGACTAACATAACAATAAAAAATAATTAGAAAATCTGGCACATCCATATTCTAATGATCAAAACCAGGGACTTAACATCAATCCAATGCTGTTAACTAAAGTACAGACTCAGTTGTTTTTCTATTAATGTCCTTTTTCCTTTTTGTTCCAGGATGCAATCCAGGCTCCCCCACATTCCATTTTGTTGCCGTTTCTCAATGTCAGTAATGACACTTCACATTTCCTTAGTGCTTCAGTGGGTCGACTCAGAAGTCAAAGTTCTGGGAGGTAATCTCTCTGGCATGAAGCTTTCGACCACTTCCCTATATTAGTGAGGCTTGCCAACAATCCGGAGAGAGTGGAATTTCTCCAATTTGTGAATTTATTCAATATCAGAAAAGCACCAGTTGCATTCTGTACATCTTCATATGGAGATTAGCAAATAAACACATCAACAAATAAACATCAACAAATAAACATCTACAGTTAACTATTTTTTAGTTTCCTCTTTTTTCATTTTTTAATATTTTTTATGTTATTTATGGTAAACCTCTTGTCCTGTTTCTAATTTCTGAAAGGAGATAATTCTGGATGGTGACACTGAATTTTTCCTTCTGTAGTTCCTGGCATTGGCCTTTAACATTATTGTTATAATGATGATGATAACTAATATTTTATGAGCAGTTTTACATCCTAGAAGTCATAGGGCCTTTATGTCTATTGCTTTGTTCATTCTAAGATCATATGTGGGAAGTAAGAGAGTTGAGCACCAGTGTCTAGCAAGAGTCTTCTGGTTCATCTCAATTTGATTTGCATTGACTCTGACCCTCATATCCTCCTCTTTGCAACTCTTCTTTTAGGGCAGAAAATACTATTAGTTTTTCTCTGTTTGGTCTGGTTCCGCCAGCTACTCTACTCTTCTTATAATTCAGTCTAAGATGTTGAAGTTCTAAACCCATTCAACTTATTTAAAATTCTTACCCTCAGCAAATGTATCCACTCCCATGGCTTAAAATTTCATTTAGATAGCAATTGTTCTAAGTTCTAAGTGATAATGTCTGTTTAGTCATGAAAGTCTAAGACGTCAAGTATAGCACCTGGTATGGAGCTCAAGAAATCTCTACTGAATAAAGGTCTGAATCAATTTTTATTTCTAGTGCTGACCTAGCTCCTAAGCCCCAGACCCATGTCTCCAATCACTTACTCAACATCTCTAAGTTGATGTCCTGCAGAAACTTCAAACTTGACATTTCCCAGAGGAAGCCTCATTCCTCAGGCCAGTGTGCTTCCTCTCCATACTTCCATTTTGTAGAAAATAGCCCCACTGTACAAGATGTTACTCAGGCCAGAATTCTGGAAGGTAGACTCCACTCTTCCATTACCTCACTTTGAACACATAATCTCTCACCAAATCTGTGTCTCTTTTTCCTAAATATTTCTCAGATTTGTCTACTTCTCTCCATCTTTGTTGGCACTTCCCAGATCTATGGCAACAATAACTCTCTCAAATGCAGTTGCCTCCCCTTGCTTCTCGTCTTACCTTCACTAGTCAGTTTTCTTCTCTGCAACCAGAGTGGAACTTCTAAAATGTAATCGGTCATATCATTGTGACTAAAAGCTTTCAGTGATTTCCCAGTGTACTAATGACATAGTACTATTTTCCACCTTTTTTTTTCTAGGATGAATGGTAAGAAATACTTGTTACATCTAGACCCAGTAAACATACCCACTCATGCATGCTTGTGTGTGCATGCATAACACACAGACACACACACACACACACACACACACACACACAGACACACACATACACACACACTTCAGTGGGTTATGGCACTAAGATCAGGGATAAAGATAACTAGGATGAAGATAAATAAAATAAAGAATAATGCTCCACATCTATAACATGCCTTGTGAGACCTCTGGGGATCTGGTTCCTGTCTTCCTCCCTGGACCCCTCCCCACTTCTGGCCTCACACTAGGTGGTCTGGGTAGTTTTCAGATTCCTCAACTTGCTATGTTCTTACTCAACAAGTATGTAATGTTTCTTCCACCTAGAAAAAGACCCATTTCTTTCACCACCTGCTTGCTTCTTGCCCCCAACCTTAAGGGCTCAGCCTAAATTGGGCATGTTACCCCACACCCCCATGAACTTTCAGAGTACTGTGTGCTACTTACATAATGAAATGTGATTTCTTCTCTCTGTGGGGGCAGCAGCCATATATGTCTTTCTCACCAGTGTATTCAGAGTACCTAGCAAAAGATAAGTAATAAATATTTGTTAAAGTACCAGATTGATGAGTCAGACCTTTTCTATGTCATAGTCAGGGTCATAACTTACATCAGTGAACATAAAAGTATTGCTTCTTGACTGGGAAATAATGATGAAACTAGGTTTGAATTTCTCAGCGAGGTTTCCAGGAGAACTATATCTTATACAGTTTAAGAGGACATTTATAGAAACATAAATTCATGTGCACGTAATGTTGACTATTTAAAGAGTCTCACAGTAACTTTAGTACACCATAAATGTCTAAGTTAAACAGCCCTTGGGTACCTAAGATTAAAAAAAAAACAGCAAATGAGATTTTATGCTCAAATTGAAAATTAACATTACAGAACTCTACTATATATATGCTATATATATGCTGGCAATATTCTTTTTACCTTAGTTGAAAATGTATTTTGCTCATATTGTTAAATATACTTAGAGTTTCAATGCAACTATGTTTTTAGTTGCTATTATTGATACATTGCATTTATCTATCTAGGTAGATGTGTCATAACAAAATATTAAAAACTGGCAAGAAACTTTTTTTTAAATGACCTTATTAGTTACAACCATGTTGGAATGACATGGAGACCCAGGTTTTAAGTCAAAGATATCTAATTTTATTATTTAGCTTTTTTTTTGTTTTTGTTTGCAATGCTCTGCTCTACATTTTATTTGTTAAAACCCCTCAGAAATTGTTGGAAGTCCTCTACATTGTACGCCCAAACCCCTCTTAATGCCTCCCTAAGTGACTGTCCTGCCTATACCTCCCTCATTTAGCACATGTACTAGGGTAGCCTCCTTGTGGGAGCAGTGCATTTCATATCTAAACAGCTAGTGCAATTAGAAGGTTCTTACTTATATTGAGTTGGAATCTGTCCCCCTTTACTCCCAAAGCCCTCCCTGTTGGTACTGTCCCTATCTGACTTCTGAGTCCAACAGAACAAGTCCAAGTCCATTTTCACAAGCAGCTCATCAGGCATTTGAAGACAGCAAATCATATTGGTCAGAATTTCCTCCCACTGCCCTTGACTTTACATGATTAACCCTAACACGGCATGATTTCTACATTCTTAACTAGCTTGGTCTGCCTCATCTGGATCTAGAAAGCCAATGCTGTTTTTCAGGGGACAAAAGATAGCTGCTTAGGCAATGTATCAACCAGGATCCAATCAGAAGACAGAAACCACATAGTAATTTGAACAGGGAATGTTTAATAGAAGGAATTATTAACTATAACAGGATTGGAATCATGAAGGATTGGCTAGATAGAAGTGAAGAGAATTCTAAAGAATGATACATAACAGATTTCTAAGGAGCAGCCACCACTCCTATGGCTAAGATAGAACACCTGTGAGAAAGGGTTCCTAGTCCTTGACTTGAGGGCTATACCTTGTTAGAAAGGTCATGGACATGGCTCTCTGAATAGCAGAGCCACACATATAGAACTTCCTGGAAATCTATCCCTTAGAACTTCCTGGAAATCTGCCCTCCAGCACCTGAGAAAGCTGTTCACAATGAGGCATTTCAATAGAAGTGCTCTGCCAAAATGGGGGATGGCAGGGAGCTCTTAGCCATGGGGGGGCTGCCAGACCTGTGTTGTAGGAACTATGTGTGGTGCAGGAGCCTAACAAGAGAGCATCCTGAAACCAGGAAGGAAGATCCTTCTTGCAATGTTTCTTCAATGTCCTCTACTAAGGAAGCTTAACATTATGTGAGCAGGCAAAGGAGACATTTAATAGACCCACCTCACTAAAGCCTCACATAGACAATTCATGACAAGTGAATTTGGAGCTGTTGATAAATTGGCAATGATCACAGGTAGCTTGATTTACTGGTGACTTGTTATGCCACCATGACATCCCTGCTGTTTGCCCCTCACCTCTGCTTTCTACCCAAAGCATATTGGGTAGAAATATGGCCCAAGTCATACAGAGTTGTGAATACTCTGGGAAAGAGGGAAGCATGTGGGGTGGGCAGACTCCCACCAGAAGGAACATGAGACATAGCTGCCCAGGTGTGACAGGCTGCAAGTCATATGACTTATAGGTCTCTGGAGGCATGTGTTAGGGAAAGAATACAGAATTATGTACCCTCCCTTGCTTCAAGCTGGCAACCTCACATCTAGCTTGATGACTTTGGAGTAGCCAAATACTTGACCTCTGTAAAATGAGGAGAACTTCTGTTCCACCTAAGTCCCAGATAACTGTAAGGGTCACATGAGATAGCAAGAATATGCAGGCATGAGCTGCTCCTTTGATTATTTATCACTTGTATGCTAATGCCTTCTTTTGAGGGTGGCCGGTATTGATGGATGGCTTCCTGCTTCCGAAGAAAAGCCTATGGTAGAGAAAAACCTTTGATATATTAAACAAAGTAATTTCATTGTATTTATTTGATTAGTTTCAGAGGTAGAATTTAGTGATTCATCAGTTGCATATAACACCCAGTACTCATTATATCATGTGCCCTCCTTAACGCACATCAGCCAGTTACCCCATTCCCTCACCCTCCTCCCCTCCAGCAACCCTCAGTTTGTTTCCTATAGTTAAGAGTCTCTTACGGTTTGCACCCTTCTCAATTTTCATCTTATTTGATTTTTTCTTCCTTTTCTCTATGTTCATCTGTTTTGTTTCTTACATGCCACATATGAGTGAAATCATAAGGTATTTGTCTTTCTCTGACTTATTTTGCTTAGCATAATATCCTCTAGTTCTAATCGAACTGTTTCAAATGGCAAGATCTCAGTCTTTTTGATAGCTGAGTAATATTCCATTACGTACGTGTGTGTGTGTGTGTGTGTGTGTGTGTGACACATCTTCTTTATTCATTCATCTGTCAATGGGTGTCTGGGCTCTTTCCACACTAAATAGAGTAATTTTAAAGAGAGTTAAATCTATTTGTCCACTTGCTGATGCTAGTGACCTTTCTTTCCATAAAGCACACATTATGACTCAAACTCTCCCAGGTACACAAAGTATTCCTGTGTTCTGCCTAACAAATTCCTGGCAGGGATTCAGGCCTCAGGAAGAATAGAGACTGAGAATCAGGATCTTGCCTACTTTGAATGAGGCAGCCTTGGAGTCCTCAACAGTAAGTAAAGTACATTTCAAACTACAGCTGTGACAAAGAAGTCTCCAGGTCCCCATGGTGGGACTAGCAATAAGGCAAGAGGAACCTGAGGTCATGGCATGGAAAATGGAATTGAGAGTAGAGTCAACAAGTTCACTTCTTTTTGAAGAGTTTGATAGTGTATTGAAGGCATGACAGAAGGCTCAGAGGCAAAGGAGCCACCTGGGGAGGGTTGGTTATCAAAACAACCAGGTAGGTACAGAGGATGCTGTGAGGTGATCTGACAGAGTAACCAGAGTTTTTATAGAAAAGGATGAGCCGTGGAAGGGAGGAATTCAGTTCTGTTGACATGAACACTGGTCTGCATTCCTATTCCAAGGAAAGGCTCTCTTCCTGTAAGCTGCTGTAGAATCCCTCATGGCTAATCCTGGACACCCCTGCAATCTGGGCCTGGGTTGTGTCCTGAAGCCTGGGCCAAGAGACTTGCTTGCCAGTGATTTCCTTGCTCTACATAAACCAGACTCGGGTTCTGCTTGCCAAGTCCATATTTGCATGTGAAATTGGGAGCTGGGACCTGAATCCAGGCTCTGGAGAGGTGAAATGTTAGCATACCAATCTGCTACCCAGCCCACTCCCAGGCACAATATCACACATAATGACAAGGGCTTGTAGAGTGGTGAATAAAATACGAGTTCCTTAATGGAACACTGAGTGTCCTGTTTGTCTGTGCTTGCGGCAGGTGGGACTCATGCCTAACCTAACAGCCTGATTGCTGGAGCCAGGCTCACAGGGGAATTATTTGTACTGGTACCTGAAAAAGCCCCAGTAGACTCAGCTCTCACCCACAATACCCTGCTGAAGTGGCTTGGTTTTCCATCTCACTGGCTCTGGGACCACAAAGCACAGATGTGACCAAGGACTCCAGTTTCCTTGACCAGTTTTTATCATGGTACTGAGGATTTTCCTATTCTGAGCATCATAGGAGTCAGGCCCTGGTTTTCCCACTGTACAAAGGAAAGAGTTCACATAATCATAGATGATTTTCCTTCTTGTCCCTGTATATTGTTATTGAATGGTCTAGGCAAGAATATGTAGTATGCTGATGCTCCCATTAGAGCAGTAGGAACTGAGTGCTTGAGGTGCAAATTATATACAAACACTTTTCCTTTTAAGGAGGTTATGATATTGTGATTTATAATAAGAAATATATATTTGATCCTTGTCCATGGTTCCTGGTAAACAGCTCCTAAAATCCTTGGAATTTCCTGAGGAATAAGAGCAATGGGAGCATCTTTTGTCATCATATTTGGCCTCTTATTCTCAGTTCCTAAAGTCACTTTAGAGTCATCAAAGTAAAATAGGTGTCTTGTTATTCACGACAAACCCCTTTCCAACTTAACTGAGTTTATGTGAATGAGATGATTTTGAAAAACACCTGAGGATGGGGGCTGGTTGCCAATGGAATTAACCATGAGTAGAGGGTTGGAATTTTCAGTCCCACCCCCTGATTTATGAAGAGGGAAGAGGGGCTGGAGGTTGAAACAATCACTGATGGCCAATGATTTAATCAGTCATCCCCATGAGAAGATGCCTCCATAAAACCCCAAAAGGACAGGTTTTGGAGAACTTATGGGTTGGTGAATATGTGGAGGTGGGGGGAGGGTGGAGAGTGGTATGTTACGAGAGCTTGGAAGCCCCATACCCTTTGCCCATACCTTGTCCATTTCTCCCATCTGGTTAGTCCTGGTTGTATATGAGGTTCAGAGAGCTTCTAGGTTGGGGAAACAGAATGTTTCTATTTGCCACCATAACCAGCCTCGAACTCCATGAGGACAGAAACTTCTTTGTTCAGGATCTTGCCCTATGTATCTCTTTATCTGGCTGTTGATTTGTATTTTCTAATAAACTGGTCATTTGGAAGGTAACAGGTTTCCTGAGTTCAGTGAGCTGCTCTAACAAATTGGTCAAACCACAGGGGATGGACACTGGAACCTCTGACTTAGAGTCAGGCAGTCAAAAGCACAGGTGACAACCTAGGCTTGACTATGTCTGAACTGAACAGAAGCAGGGAGGTCTTGGGACTTCTAATCTGTAGCTGGTAGGTCAAAAGCACAGGTAACAACCTGGGCTTGCAACTGGTAACTGACATGGGTGGGGGTGCAATCTTTTGGGACTAAACCCTTAACCTATAGAATCTGATGCTATCTCTCTGGGTAGATACTATCAGAATTGAGTTGAATTTTAGGACACCCAGCTGGTGTCCATAGTATTCTTGGAGGAATGGGGCAAAGACTCTATGTCAGAACTGGTGACCAGAACACTTTTAGAAGTGTTATGGGTTGAATTGTGCCCCCCCTTCATATGTTGAAGTTCAACCTCCAGTACCTCAGACTGCGAACTTATTTGGAGACAGGCTCTTTTTTCTTCATTATGTTACATTAGTCACCATATGGTACATCATTAGTTTTTGATGTAGTGTTCCATGATTCATTGTTTGTGTTTAACACTCAGTGCTCCATGCAGTACATGGCCTCCCTAATACCCAACACTGGACCAACCCATCTCCCCTCCCCACAAGACCCTCAGTTTGTTTCCTGGAGTGCATAGTCTCTCATGGTTCATCTCTCCCTTGATTTTCTCCTCTCCATTTTTCCCTGTTTTCTCCTAATATCCTCCATGTTATTCCTTATGTTCTACAAATAAGTAAAACCATATGATGATTGACTTTCTCTAATCTCCTCCAGTTCCATCCATGTTGATGCAAAAGTTGGGTACTCATCCTTTCTTATGGCTGAGTAATATTCCATTGTATTTATGGACCACATCTTTTTTATCCATTCATCTCTTGAAGGGCATCTCGGCTCTTTCCACAGTTTGGTTATTGTGGACATTGCTGCTATGAACATTGGGTGCATGTGGCCCTTATTTTCACTACAACTGTATCTTTGGGGTAAATACCCAGTAGTGCAATTGCCAGGTCATAGGGTAGCTCTATTTTTAATTTTTTGAGGAACCTCCACGCTGTTTTCAAAGTGGCTGCACCAACTTGCATTCCCACCAACAATGCAAGAGGGTTCCCCTGTCTTCACAACCTCTCCAACATTTGTTGTTTCTTGCCTTGCTAATTTTGACCATTCTAACTAGTGTAATGTGGTATCTCATTGTGGTTTAGATTTGTATTTCCTTGATGGCTAATGATGTTGAATATTTTATTCATAGGTCTGTTAGCCATTTGTATGTTTTCTTTGGACAAGTGTCTATTCATGTTTTCTGCCCATTTCTTGACTGCATTATTTGGTTTTGGGGTGTTGAGTTTGAGAAGTTCTTTATAGATCTTGGATATCAGACCTCTATCCATACTGTCATTTGCAAATATCTTCTCCCATTCCGTGGGTTGCCTCTTTGTTTTGTGGATGGTTTTCTTTGTTGTGCAGAAGGTTTTTATCTTGATGATGTCCCAAAAGTTCATTTTAGCTTTTGTTTTCCTTGCCTTTAGAGACATGTCTTGAAAGAAGTTGCTGTGGCTGATGTCGAAGAGGTTACTGCCTATGTTCTCCTCTAGAATTTTGATGGATTCCTGTTACATTGAGGTCTTTCATCCATTTTTAGTTTATCTTTGTGTATGGTGTAAGAGAAAGGTTGAGTTTCATTCTGTATATAGCTGTCCAATTTTATCAGCACCATTTATTGAAGAGACTGTCTTTTTTCTATTGGATGTTTTTTCCTGCTTTATCAAAATTAGGTGACCATAGAGTTGAAGGTCCATATCTGGGCTTTCTATTTTGTTCCATTGAGCTATGTGTGGAGACAGGGTCTTTAAAGAGTTAATTAAGATTAAATAGGTTATGAGGGTGGATCCTAATCCAATGTGACTGATGTCTTTATAAGAAGAGGAGATTAGGAAAGACAAAGAGGGGAAAACCATGTGAGGACATGGGGAAAAGATGACCACCTATAAGCCAAGAAGAGAGGCCTCTGAAGAAACCAATCCTGCTGACACCTTGTTTGGCCTAATCTTTTGATAGGAGAGGGGATAAAGAATTTGTGGTCATAATTTATAACCACCCCAGGTGGAAAGTACATCAGGAAGATTGTGAGACAACATGTCAGTGCTGGGAGTGTACTAACCCTTGTCATTTCAGTAATAAGCTGAACAATTTATAGGCCAATCACTTAGACTGTAGTTCTCACCTTGTAAAAAGATAGTATTGGATCAAAGGACCTCTGAGATCTTTCCAACACTAAGATTCTAGGAATAGTATCTATATCTAGGAAATGTATAACAAATGATTAACCAAGAGATAAAAAGTATCTCACAGGAAGTCAGTAGCTTTGTGTTGTGTTTGTGGCTGGATGAAAAATTAAAACTGTATTTTAAGCAGGCTCTGCCATTTGGTTCCTTCTGGGACTGGTGGTTGATATGCTGTTGAGAAGGTGGTAGGGAGAACTCCATGTGGAAAAAAAGGACAGTCAGTCTTTGCCACCATCAGAATGTCTGGGTTGGAACACAGCAGGTCATATTGAGTCCCAGAATAAGTAGTCAGGGTATCTGATGACCTTTAGGCTGGTGGGGTTGGACTGAAGGAAATGCTGGAGTAGTCTCTAGCCTCTAGAGACACCTGAGTGAGTAATGCTGGACTCTGAGTAAGGAAGGGTATGATTATTTGCTGTGTCCAGTGTTTACTAATTTATCTCTATTTAGGAAAATAACTGAGTGCCTAATGGAGTCCCTCAGAGTGGGCATAGGAATTCAAGCAGAGTTGTTTGTTTGTTTGTTTGTTTGTTTAACCTGGAAAAAGCCATCTCCTCCTTTCTTTGGGGGATTGACATGGAGTGGCAGGGTTGTTGGTCAATACTGTTATCAATGTGTGAAGACCAAGATCTTGTTTGGCTAAGTCTCACAGAAGAATAAATCCCACTAATGAGAAAAGGAGGAGAAGCAGGTCAGGGGCTAGGATGGGAAACCCTAGAGTCCAGCATGGAATCTTCAAGGCTATAAGGCAGGTGCTTCTCTTACTTAGGATTCTAGCAGAAGCTAGAGTATATGGCTCCCATTCTGGAGTGGCAGATCCCAGGCAGGACTTTTCTAAGAACTCTGAGACTCCATGGTATCAACATCAAGGTCCCAAGTTTATTTCTTTTTTGTTCTTTTTTGTGCAGTGGGGGTGACGTTCTTTTAAATTCTAGTGCATTTTAGTTGTACTCAGAACATCTATGGAAATAATGTTTTGAGCAATTGTTAGTTATGCAGGGGTGGTGCCTATCTGGAGACCAGAGGGAGTATCTACAGCAGAAGTCAACATGGAGCACACAAGGGGAAGGGGATACTCATATGGGGCCACTCTGATAACTCCCCTCCCGACCTGGAGATACGTTCTCTTGTTAAAGCCCTTCTCTACTCAGATTTTAGAATTTTGATTCTTCATAAGGGACACTGAGCCTGGATGTTGATAATACTGATAATGCTCCTCTTAAAGGGTATTTGGTTTCCTTACATTCACATAATAGCTTGACTTTATGACTTGTTTTATTTTATGTAAAATCAAACCCACGACAAAGGCTGGGCTAAAGGAGAACTTGAATTATAATCAAGCCCCTTATGATGATTTGAGTTGGGTGGAATTTAGAGATGTACAAGTGGTTACTTGGCATTCAAACTTTTTTAGTCAATAAGTGGTTTTTTGTTTGTTTGTTTTGTTTTGTTTTGTTTTTTAGAATTAGTCGTTGAGGGACTTTATAGGGGAGAAGAATTCTTTTCTTTTTGGCTTTTAGGACCAATGATTAAAAGTGACAGAAAGGTGGTTTTATATTGGATAAAGAACATCTGGTGAAACATTGAAAGCTTTCCTCTAAGATAAAAAGCAAAAAAGGATGTCCCTTCTCACCACTTTTATTCAACATAGTAGTGAAAGTACTAGTAATAACAATTAGACAAGAAAAAGAAATGCAAGCTGTCCATTTGGTAAGGAAGAAGTAAAATTTTCACTATTTGCAGATGGCATGCTATTCTGTATAGAAAACCCTAAAGACTACCAAAAAACTACTAGAACTGGTAAATGAGTTCAGTAAAGTCACAGGATACAGAATTAATATACATAAAGATGTTGCATTTCTATATGTTATTAATGAAGTAACAGAAAGAGAAATTAGGAAAAAATAATTCCATTTACAATTGCATCAGAAAGAATAAAATACCTAGGAATAAACTTAACCAAAGAGGTGAAAGACCAGTACTCTGAGGACTAAAACACTGATAAAAGAAATTTGTGATGATACAAACAAATGGAAAGATATTCTATGTCCATGGATTGGGAGAACGAATATTATTAAAATGTCTGTACTATCCAAAGCAATCTACAGATTTAATGCAATCCCTATTAAAATGCCAACAGCATTTTTCACAAAACTAGAATAAATAATACTAAAAGTTATATGGAACCACAACAGACCCCAAATAGCCAAAACAATCTTGAAGAAGAAGAAAACTGGAGGTATCACAATCCCAGATTTCAAGATATACTATATATCTGGTAGTAATCAAAACAGTATGGTACTGGCACAAAAACAGACACAGATATCAATGGAACAAATAGAGAGTCCAGAAATAAACCTACGGATTTATGGTCAGTTAATCTATGACAAAGGAGGCAAGAATAGGAAAAAGATAGTCTCTTCCACAAATGGTGTTGGAAAAATTGGTCAGTTACATGCAAAAGGATGAAAATGGACCACTTATTATAACATGCAGAAAAATAAATTTAAAATGGATTAAAGACCCAAATGTGAGACCTGAAACCACAATATTCCTAGAAGAAAACATAAGAAGTAATCTCCTTGACATCAGCTGTATAGATGTTTTTCTAGCTATGTCTCCTTTGGCAAAGGAAACAAAAACAAAATTAAACTATTGGGACTATACCAAAATAAAAAGCTTTTGCATAAGGAAGGAAACCATTAACAAAACAAAAAGACAACCTACTGAATGAGAGAAGATTTTGCAAATGATTTTTTTTTTTAATTTGACAGATCACAAGTAGGCTGAGAGGCAGGCAGAGAGAGAGGAGGAAGCAGGCTCCCTGCTGAGAAGAGAGCCCGATGCAAGGTTTGATCTCAGTGGGGTTTGATCCCAGGACCCTGAGATCATGACCTGATCTGAAGGCAAAGGCTTTAACCCACTAAGCCACCCAGGCGCTCCTGCAAATGATGTATTTGATAAGGAGTTAATATCCAAAATATATAAAGAATTTATACAATCAAAACCAAAAAACAAAATAATCTAATTTAAAAAACAGGCAGAGGACCTGAATAGATATTTATCCAAAGAAGACATGCAGGTGATCAACAGACATTCAGATGAGCAACATGAAAAGATACTCAACATCACTAATCATCAGAGAAGTGCAAACCAAAACCACAAAGAGATATCACTCTATACTTATCAGAATGGCTGAAATTAAAAAAAAAAAAAAAAACATAAGGAGTAACAAGTGTTGGTAAGGATGTGGAGAAAAAGGAACCCTTATGCACTGTTGGTGAGAATGCAAGCTGTGGAAAACAGTTCAGAGTTTGCTCAAAAGATTAAAAGCAAAAGTACCATATGATCCAGCAATTCCACTACTAGGTATTTACCCAAAGAAAACAAAAACACTAATTCAAAAAGGTATATGGACCCCTTTCTTTATTGCAGTATAATTTGTAATAGCCAAGATATGGAAGCAACCCAAGTGTCCATTCATAGATGAATGGATAAAAAGATGTGGCTATCTATCATCTATCTACCTATCTATCTATCTATCATCTATCGTCTATATTTATATTTATCTCTATATATTTATCTATATATATATGTGTATATATCTATCTCTATTTTAATTTTATTTTTTATAAACATATAATATATTTTTATCCCCAGGGGTACAGGTCTGTGAATCACCAGGTTTACACACTTCACAGCACTCACCATAGCACATACCCTCTCCAATGTCCATAACCCCACCCCCCCTCTCCCAAACCCCCTCCCCCCAGCAACCCTCAGTTTGTTTTGTGAGATTAAGAGTCACTTATGGTTTGTCTCCCTCCCAATCTATCTCTATTTTTATATATATCCCTCCTTTCTACACACACACACACACACACACACACACACACACACACACACACACAATGCAATATTACTCAGCCATAAAAAGGAGATCTTACCACTTGCAACAACATGGACAGACCTAGAAGGTATAATTCTAAATGAAATAAGTCAGTTAGAGAACGATAAACACCATATGATTTCATTCATATGTGGGATTTAAGAAAAAAGTAAACAAAGAAAGAGACAAATCAGACTCTTAAATATAGAGAACGAACTAGTGGTTGCCAGAGGGGATGTGGGTGGAGGGACGGGTGAAACAGGTGAAGGGGATTAAGAGTACACTTACCCTGTGAGAGAAAAACAAATACCATATGATTTCATTCATATGTGGAATTTAAGAAACAAAATAAATGAACATGGGAGGGGGAGAGGAAAACCAAGAAACAGACTTTTTAAAGATGGTATTTTTAAGTAATCTCTATACCAAATGTGGGGTTCAAACCCACAATCCTGAGATCAAGAGTTCCATGCTCTACAAACTGAGCCAGACAGGTGCCCCAAGGAACAGATTTTTGACTATGGAGAACAATGATTACCAAAGGGGAGGTAAGGTGGGGAAGGGGATGGGTTAAATAGGTTAAGTGATGGGGGGTTAAGGAATGCCCTTGTGATGAGCACCACATTCTACACCTGAAACTAATATTGCACTGTATGTTAACTACCTGGAGTTTAAATAAAAACTTGGAAAAATAAAAATGCACATACACGAAAAACAGAAACAAGGAATAAAACAAAACAAAAAGAGTACACTTACTCTGATGAGCACTGAGTAAGGCATAGAACTGTCGAATCATTATATTGTATACCTGAAACTAATATAACACTATATGTTAATCATACCTGAATAAATAAGTAAATAAATACACAAAGAAATAAATAAAATAATAAGATGAATAGAAAGGGATAATATTTGAACTGTTAGAGCTGGTCAGAACAGAATAGGCTTTCTTGAAAGGAAGCACGAATCCCCTTTCTGGCAGTGACCTGGCAAAGAGGTCTCATGTTTTGCGCTGGTCATTTGACTTCAAAGGTACTTTCTTAGCCCAAGTGTTCATGATTCTATAATTCCAAGCATCAGCTTTTCTCTTCCTAAAATAAGTCTTTGGATCCAAGATTTTAGAAGGGAAACACAGGCCCTGCCTGCAATTCCTTCTAAAGGGTTCTGGAGCATGTGTTTATGCATTCCTCGAGAAAAGATCAATTTAGTCCTAATATTGATTTCTTTACCTTCAAATAACAAACGTCAGATCTGCATGGGTCTGGGGTTTTCACTCAGAAACTTGTTCACCTTTGCAATGTGTGTCCCAGAGGGTGTTGCAACATGACCACAGCCACTCGACACACCTGGGAAAAGCTGCACTGCTACACCAGGGGTGAAACCGGGCTGCACAGACCAATGTGGGCTACCTTATTCCATCCTCTCTCAGAGCTGCCTGGTGAGCCTGCTTGGGTACAGTGACTTTTTTTTAAATTTAATTTTATTTTTTCAGTGTTCCAAGATTCATTGTTTATGTACCACAACCAGTGCTCCATGCAATATGTGCCCTCCTTAGTATCCACCACGAGGCTCACCCATCCCCCCACCCTCCCCAAAACACTCAGTTAGTTCCTCAGAGTCCACAGTCTCTCATGGTTCGTCTCCCCCTCCAATTTCCCCCAACTCACTTCTCATCTCCTTCTCCCAATGTCCTCCATGTTATTCCTTATGCTCCACAAGTAAGTGAAACCATATGATAATTGACTCTCTCTGCTTGACATATTTCACTCAGTGACTTTTAAACATCTTGTACCACAATGTACATTAGGAAACACTTTTTATGTTCCAAGCCAGTATCCACCTGAGTACATAACTGACAGAAAAATTTCACAAAATACTTGTTCTTCCTCCCTATGACCCTACTCTGATCAATCATATTTTCTGTTAAGTCTATTTATTTTCTAACTCTACATTGCTATAAAATAATGCTGGTCACAGTACACTGAACTGATTTTGTGACCCACAATTGAGTGAGGTGCTTGTTTGAAAAAACATGGTTCTTGTAGTTTGAATTCTGAAGTCAATCCTTAAATTAAGGCATGTTTTAGGCCCATTTTATGAGAAAATCAAGACTTTGGTGTAAGCCGCTGCCAAAATCTATCAAGGCTATCAATATTACTGAGAGAAATTATATCCCATAAGCTGAGATTTATGTATGTTTGTATGTATTTATGCTTTTTACTCAACAAACATTTTTCCCCCACTATCACCATTGCTGTGGTTACTATGTGCTAGACACTGCTAGACTCTGTGGCTACAAACATTTGTATCCCATAATCTCTCTCTTGAAGGAGCCTACAGACTGGGAGATGAGAACTAATTCAAGATTAAACTCTTTTCATAGAATTCTGTTGGAAAGGAAAATTTTTTCTTTGTATTTCAAAGCCTCTCCTGGTTGGTCTAAGAATTAAATTGGCATAAGACGGATTAAAAGGAGAAAATAAAATTTAATTATTTTATGCAAAGGAATCCCACATATATGAGAAGTTCCAAGACAGAAAGGTAAAATGAAATATGTATGTTATCATAAGCTAAGGAATGGGATAGGGAACTGGGATTTCAGAGAGGAGGAGGACAAGTCACAGGACAGTAAGAGGAAAAGCATATGTTGATAATTAGATGTTTGATCTGCCATACAGATGGGACACTCAGATAAAAGTGACATCACATGCATTTCTAAGAGAATGTTGTTGCTAGTAACAGAAATAATTTCCTAGAATTCATTTAACAAATATCTAATGAGTTCCTATTAAATGCTGTACATTGTTCTAAGCAAAATAATAATAATAATAATTTAAAAAATAATAATAACAAAATTTAAAACAAAAAATTTATCTCTGGTAATAATTCTCATTCTTGGAAAGAACCCAGTTAGAGTTTTCTAGGCAGTTAAGAGAGGAACAGAAGTTTTCTTGATCCCAAAGTTCTTGGTTGCCTTCAGCCCCACTCTACATGCCAAAGTGGCACATTTTGGGGATACCTACTCTGACCCCCTCAGTTTCTGGAACATCATTTTGGGAAAGCTGACCTTCATTTGTAGAACAATTTGGCTTTGACTGAGTTTCCACAAAATAAATGAAAAATCTCCAATTCTGGGGCCATCAGTTTAGAATTCCCACCCTACTCTCTGTGATACAGGCATGGTGCAGGAAGAGATTCCTCCCTTTTCTTTTGCCAAAGAGCTCCTCTTTTGTGGTTCCTATGCTCAGACAGAGTCAGTAGCCATGTAGGATTTCCTCAAGATGCACCAGGAAGGAGGAAAGAGGTTACTCTGGGCACTCTGTTCTGAGGTACGGCCATCGGGGCAATGCCCTAGGTGGGCCACGTTCTTAAGACCATTCAGGGAGTGACAAGATGAGTTTGCTCTTCAAGGCATCTGCTTTTCTTTTCCAATGAGCTTATCACAAGAAGAGCCATACCTGCAGCCCGAGAAAGTGCAATAATAAGAAATCCAGGCTTCAGGCTCTTTTAGTACTTTATGTAATCTACACAACAATGCTGGGAGGAAGTTTTGATGAGTCCAGTTTTAAAAATGAAGAAAGTGAATATATTGCATGCTGTCCAAGATCCCACAGCTAGTAAATGGCAGTTAGGATTTTAGTTCAGGTGTAGGGGATTCTGAAGTTGCCTGTGGGTAGAGACTGTGGCTAATCTTGGGAACATGAAAGTAAAATAATACCTGGCTAGAAGGCTCTGGGAGGTGGGAAGGTCAACGTTTCCTTACCCCAGTCTTTGACCACTTAGCCTGCACTCTGCTGCCTTCTGTCCCTTCCCCCAAATTGTGGCTGTCTGACAAAGAGGAGAGGCCAAGGAGAACAGGCTAGAAGACATGGGCATCTTTGTGGTTGTCTTCATGGCCCCTCACATAGCATTGTTCAAACTGCAAACAAAAGACACTTACTCAATCTTGGCCTTTGGCCAGAGCAGATTTTCTGTCCTTTCCTCAAGGTCCCAACTTAATTCACAGAAATGCAGTAGTAGGAACCCAGAAAAGACCCATGCTTGCAGTTCACAGGAAAGACATCCTTCCTGTTTTCCTGGAGATTATGCCTCAGGCTCTGCTCTCACAATGTCTCTTGGTGCAATAAGGATGACCTAAGGAGTTCTATCTTTAGTGAGAGTTTGCTGCAAAAGGGCTTATCCTCTGGACCGATGCAGTGGCTCCATATATGCAGGCATGGGAGAGAGGCTAGATTCCTGTCCAGGATTCCTTGACTGTGTCAGCCATTTTTTCCTTGGCTTGTAACAGCATCAATGTTTGGGAATACCTGGGCAGATATTCCCCATAAAATGTTCATGCTAAAGCATCAATGTTACATGAGTGCTCTTTTATTTCCATATCAAAGTATACATAAAAGAAATGTTTGTTCCTTGGGGAGAACACAAAAATAGAAGCCAAGGCCCTTTCCCATCTCCCACAGATAGCTGGCTTTGCCAGGGCCTTGCTTAGAAAATGGGTCATTTCATCTTGCCATTTGCGACGACGTGGATGGAACTAGAGGGTATCATGCTTAGCGAAATAAGTCAATCGGAGAAAGACAACTATCATATGATCTCCCTGATATGAGGGAGAGGAGATGCAACATGGTGGGTTAAGGGGGTAGGAGAAGAGTAAATGAAACAAGATGGGATTGGGAGGGAGACAAACCATAAGTGACTCTTAATCTCACAAAACAAACTGAGGGTTAATGGGGGGAGGGGAGTTGGGGGGGTGGGATTATGGACATGGGGGAGCGTATGTGCCCTGGTGAGTGCTGTGAAGTGTGTAAACCTGGCGATTCACAGACCTGTACCCCTGGGGATAAAAATATATGTTTATAAAAAATAAAATTAAAAAAAAAGAAAATGGGTCATTTCAGATCCTTGAGTCTGCACTTTTTGGCCTTTTATCAAACTAATAAGTTTAATGTGAGAATCAAACCATTATTGCCAGACAAGAACAAGTGGTCTAGGTTTCAGACAAAGCCATATAGAATTTCACAGACTAGAGCCAGCGTTATTCAAAGTTCAACACCCCCACCTCTAATTCAATTTATTTATTCAGCTAGGAACTTGGGGAATATACAATTTAAGCTGCAAAACAAGACTATAAAGAGTATTATATATCAATCTGGTTACCAAAAGAGAAGGCTACAGTCCAACTTCTCCTTGACACCATGTGGCTTTCTCAAGAGTCCTATATGTAAATCCAGAGGGCTTTGTGCTGACAAAGCCTTTTGATAAGATCAGTCTTAGAACTATAAAAATTTCACTGGGAAAACTAGAAAGAGTTTTATTTTGAATATGCCATAAGTTTTGAAAAGTTTTCTCCATTGTGCAGAAGTCTGGGGAGTAAGTTCAGAAGCCTAAAATTTGAAAGACTTAGCTGGTATGGGTTTTGATATGATTAGATCTGTATTTATGTGGAGTGACAGACTTTAAGGATCCTGGATAATGTGACCCCTCTCTTTGTGTTATGGGCTAAATTGTGGCCCTCCCTCCTTCCCCCTTCCATTTGTTGAAATCTCAACCCCCAGTACTTCAGATGTCACTGTTTTTGAGATAGGATCTATATAGCAGTAATTAAGTTAAAATGAGGTCTTTATGGTGCACCCTAATCCAGTATGACTGGTGTCCTTATAAGATAAGGAGATTAGGACACAGACACACAGAGGAAAGACACAAGGAGATGTTCACCTATAAGACAAGGAGAGAGGTCTCCTTGAGAGAGGTCTCCAAACTATCAACACCTTGATCTCAAATTTCTAGACTCCAGAACTGTGAGACAATAAATTTCTGCTATTTAAACCACCCAGTCTGTGGTATTTTGTTATATCATTCCTAGTAAACTAATGCACTTTGTAATAAAGAATGATCTTTATTACAGTTCCAATAATGACTTGGGAACATAGTGGGGTGACCTAGAAAACAAATCATTAAGCTATCACTTCACAAAGATATTACAGTATAATGAATGAACAAGATATTCATCAACCCTCCCTGCCTCTCATGCCATGGTGCCCCACCCCTAAGCAGTGAAGATGAGAGTGGTTTCAGGCCAGGAGTATAGAGGGGTACAAGATCAGGAATGTCTATTGGGAGCTTTATTTTTGTAACAAGTATGAACTAACAATATAAATGCAGCTAGTGAAATGTTACTTTTATTTATTCCCTTCAAACTGAATCAAATAGGACCTTAGGCCGTTATTCTGCTTAACTGGTAGAAAATCCATCTCAGTCATTAATGGGACTACCACCAAGGATTTTGCAGAGGTGACAAGATTTTACAGAGCCTCAAAGCATCAGAGAGACTGTTCTGGTCAACACCAGAGGGCCATGGGTTCTGGGAGACCAGTGGCCTTATTGCCATCAAAATGTGGGATTATCTCCAAGGACTGGGAGCACAGGGCATCTTTAGGTTTATCATGAAGCTATCCCAGAAGGCCTGCCATCCTGAAGCATGGCCATGTAGAGAACCTGGTCCCTTTCTGGTGTTGGGGTCTCTTTTCCCTGCTTTTCCAGGACATGGCATGTCACAAACTGGGCTCTGGGACTGGATGCAGTTAACAAATATGTTTGGCTGCCTTACATGGAATTTAGCTCTTGCTTTAATTAAAACCTCTCTACAGTAAATGGTAAATCATGAACCAGCAGCTAGATGAAGGGACACCTGAACATCCAGCATTGTCTTCTTTCCTGATGAGCCCTAGTTGGCCAGTTGGTGGTAGGTAGCTGCTGTACCCTATAGACCAGGTCTTCTAGTTGCTTCCTTTTTTTCCCTTTTATTTTTTTAAATTACAGGCCACCCCTATAATTCTTGGAATTGACCATCCAGAGTAGGTTTACACAAAGGCAAGAAGAGAAGGTGTCTTCAGGAAACTTCATTCAGCCTTGTGATATGGACCTCTCAAAGGCAAGGAAGCACATGGCCTTGGTGACCTGCTTGCAGTGGAGTTTTGATAAAAATGCAGGAAGAACAAAAGCTAAATTATATATTTATAATGCCATATAGTATTTCATACACAAACAAGAAGCAAAATAAAATAGTTTAACATTTTCTTGTCAATACCTGTCTTAACATCATTGTTCCAAAGTGACTGTACTTCTTCTCCCTTCTGCCAGTCTAACTGGCAAGGAGAATGAAAGGTCTATTTTGGGAGGAATTCTGGACATGGATGCTGGGAAACAAATGTATCAGTGGTGGGCAACTTGTAGGTCTAATAATTTGAATTCGAAAGATGATGTACAGGCGTGAGATTGCCACATGCATCTGTGGAGTAGTCTGATGTTGCATGCAATAAGTAAAGAAATCAGTGAAGATTAATCACAAATAGTAGTAACAATGGCCACCATCATTGAGCACCTGCTTTTCAGGTTAGATCAAGAGAATGACCTCATACAATTCTGGTGATTACCATTCTGGAGGAAAATGATAGCACCAAGATTTTGGTATTTCTTCCACCTATCAATTCTGCTCTTTCTTTTGTTAAAAACTGGTGGTGGGTATTAAGAAGGGCATGTATTGCATGGAGCACTGGGTGTGGTGCATAAACAATGAATCTTGGAAGACTGGAAGAAATAAAATTAAATTTAAAAAAGTTTTTAATGTACTTTATTTTTTAGAGTAGCTTAGTAGTAGTTTTTAGAGTAGTTTTACTCATTTTTACTCTTAACAAAATTGAGAAGAAGTACAGAAATTTCCTATATTCCCTCTGCCCTTGCCTATATACAGCACCCTCATGGTCAACATTCTCTACCATGTAGTGCATTTGATATAATTAATGAACCTACATTGACATATAATGATCACCCAAAGTCCATAGTTCACATTAGACTTCACTCTTAGCATTGTACATTCTATGGGCTTGGACAAATGTATCATAACTTGTATCCTTCATTATAATATCATGCAGAGCAGTTTCACTGCACTGAAAATACTTTGTGCTCCACCTATCCATCCCACCCTCTCCCAACCCTGGAAACCACTGATCTTTTTACTGTCTCCATAGTTTTGCCTTTTCCAGAATTCCATATAGCTGGAAGCATGCATTTTGCTATTTTATTTTAGAAGTATTATATGGGCACTAATAATTTTTCTTTGTCCTTAGGTGCTTTTTCTATTTGAAAGAAGGTGAAGGATTCAAGTGAAGTCCCTCTGCCACTCATCCTTGAGTGTCTCTGAGTAGGAAGACTGAGAAGATTCTAGGTAAAAAAAGATAAATTTCCCAGGGAAAGGTAAAAGCCAGACCCCAGAAAAGGGGCTGGGAATTGGGCTTGAGAATCTCACTGCCTGCTTCCTGCCTTTTCCTTGCCCCGCACGGCATCCTCCTGCTTTCCTGAATGCCCACCATCTAGAGGAAGCTTCATCAGTTTTCTCTGCAAATAGACTGGACCCCAGTCTAGCTGAGCAGGAAAAAAAATGAGTAACAAGCATAAAAAACACACCAAATACATTAGTAACGCAGGAATCTGGGAAATGGAAATAAATGCAAAGAGGAGGAAAAGCAACATATTTGGAGCCATCTGTTTCTGATGATGGATGAAGGACTCTAAAACCATAAAGCAGGAAAACAGACTTAGTTGGCTGTCACTTCTTTCATCCTCTCTAGAATCTGAGAAGTCAAGATGAACTTAAAAACATTTTAAGATGACACTAGGTGGTGATTTGGGATATTTCTTAAAACGTTATAGGATTTAACAACTATTAAAACATAAAAAAGTTTTGGGGTGCTTGGGTGGCTCAGTGGGTTAAAGCCTCTGCCTTCAGCTCAGGTCATGATCCCAGGGTCCTGGGATCGAGCCCCGCATCGGGCTCTCTGCTTGTCAGGGAGCCTGTTTCCCCTCCTCTCTCTCTGCCTGCCTCTCTGCCTACTTGTGATCTCTGTCTGTCAAATAAATAAAATAAATCTTAAAATAAAAATAAAAAGTTTTTAATGTCCTCTTTATGTCAAATTAATTTCTTTTAGTTGCTAAAATCACCTTTAATTGGTACATTTAAAAATTTGTTTTCTGAAATCACATCCCATATCAACATCATCGTTATTGCTATAACTCACATCTAGCTTAAAACTTCACAGTGCACTTTTCACATGGCCTATCTCATGAAATTTCATGTACCTACTGTTCAGAGTTTCTTTTTTTTCTCTTTACCATTATTTTTTCCTTTTTAAAAATAGAGTTATTGGCCCAATTATTCACCCAACCCAATGTTTTGTTTTGTTTTATTTTTATAAAGTTATAAAGTTGAGCAGCTGTCACTATAATCCAGTTTTGGAATGTATCCATCACTCCAAAAAGTCCCCCTGTGCCCATCTACAGTCAGTGCTAGCTCCCACTCCAGCCCCAGACTGTGGCTAATCTTTCTAACTCTGTAGGTTTGTCATTTCTAGACATTTCATACCAATAGCATCACTCCATCTGGACTTTTCTTTCACTCAGCATAAGTTTTTGAGATTCATCTAAGTTGTATTATGGAACTATGGTATTGGCTCTCCTTTTAAAATTATAGACATTTTACAAACAAGAAAGACAATTATATGGTTTCACTCATATGTAGAACATAAACAATAGTACACAGGATCATAGGGGAAAGGAGGGAGATCCGAAGGGGGAGAAATCAGAGAGGGAGATGAATCATGAGAGACTATGGACCCCAAGACATAATCTAGGGGTTTTGGAGGGGAGAAGGATGGGAGGAGGGGGTAACAAGGTGATGGATATCGAGGAGGGCATGTGCTGTGATGAGCACTGGGTGTTATACTTATTGAACACTGCATCGACTAATTATGTACTATATAGTACCTAACTGAACATAATAAAAAAATAAAATAAGTAAAAAAATTAAAAAATAAAATTATAGACATTTTAGTGGGACCACAGGTCATTTCATTGGTTTATGATCTACTTATATTTCTTCTTTAGTAAAATATCTACTGAAATATTTTGCCTATTTTAAAATTGTGTTGTTCATTTTCTTACTATTGAGTTGTAAGAATTCTTTATATATTCTAGATAGAAGTCTTTTATTATATATATGATTTGCAATTCTTTTCTCCTAGCCTGTGTCTTATATTTTCATTTTCTTAATGCTATCTTTTGAAAGGAAAAGTTATTAATTTTTACTAAGTCTAATATATGAAATACATTGTGATCATACTTTTGGAGTCATTTCTAAGTAGTCTTTGCCTAACTCAAGGTCACAAAGATTTCTTCCTATGTTTTTTCTATAAGTTTTATAGTTTAACTTCCACATTTAGGTCAGTATTCTATTTTGAGTTGATGTTTGTGCATAGTGTGAAGTAAGGGTTTAATTTCATTTTTTGGCATAGACCTATATAGTTGTCACAGCAATATTTGTTGAAAAAGTATCCTTTCATCATTCAATTACCTTAGCAACTTTGCCCAAAAATATGAGTTTATTACTTGACTTTCCATTCTGTTTTATTGATCCTTGTGAATCCTTACATTAATTTTACACTGTCTTGATCACTGTATTAATTGGAGCTTTATATTTTAAAAACAGTCAGAGGTTCTTTTAAAAAACAAACAAACAACTATTTATTTATTTATTTAAGAGAGAGAAAGAGCATAAGAGGCGAGAAAGTCAGAGGGAGAAGTAGACTCCCCACAGAGCTGGGAGCCTGATGTGGGACTTGATCCCGGAACTCCAGGATCATGACCTGAGCTGAAGGCAGTGGCTTAATTAACCAACTGAGCCACTCAGGCATCCCAGAGGCTCTGCTTGATGAGATACATTTGTTCATGCTCCTTGGCTCACTCTCTGGAACTGAATCTAGTTACAGGTTACTTATGGACTTAGTTTCCTCAAACTTAACCTTCCTTATAAGAATCATTAACCTTAGATAAACTCATATATAGCCAAAGAAACTTGCCAGGAAAAAATGTCAAGGACCTTCCAAACTATGTATTTTAGTCATTTACAGGGGAATCAGTGTCCACCACAGTTTCATTTACAAAGGATGATACTGGCCAGATCTGACTCTTGTGTGGCTTAGATAAATAAAACCCATGGGTGCCTGAGTGTCTCAGTTGGCTGTGTGGCTGATTCTCGATTTCAGCTCAGGTCATGATCTCAGGTTGTGAGATTAAACCCCTCTTTGTTCTCTGCACTCAACAGGGAGTCTGCCTAGGTTTCTCTCCTTCCCCTCTTCCTCTGCCCCACCCTTTGCTTTCTAGCTCTCTCTAAAAATAAATAAATAAATCTTAAAAAAAAAAACAAAAACCAAAGGCTTATTCCCTCAACGCTATAATAGGTTTGCCCCTTCCATGAAAACCTGCTTGAAACACTGTGGAGTGCCTTCCTGAGATATATACTACATTGGCTTGTCACAAGCCTAGATTTCACTATCATAAATTATTACATGGTGTTCTGTCTTCTTGTATGAATATGGTTTCCCGTACTAAGTTGCAAGCTCTATGTCTTCTACTTTTTGTGCTCTATGTAGTAACCATCAGATACTTGACAATAAATGGATTAGTGCTAGCTAATGGGCCAATTCCTTTATAGAGATATAGCCCTCTTTCTGATTCTCTGTAGGAAAAAATAAAGTGACCAAATTTGTATTTAGTCCTTAAAATCCTAGCTTTGCTACATTTAAAATTAATTTCTTTACTTCCTTTATCAGTTATTTATCAGTAGTATGATAAACTACCCCAAATTTAGTAGCTTAACATAATCACTATTTACTTACAATTCTGAAATATGGTCCTGGCTAAGCTGGACAGTAATTTTACTGGTTTCACCTGTGGTTATTCACAAGTAACAGTCATCTGGAGGATTGGTTGTGTTGAATGATCCAAGTTAGTCTCACCTCCATGGCTAATACCTCTGGTGAAACAGCTGGAACAGCTTGGGGACTGGCTGGGACTTTGTCTCTCTCTGTGATCTCTCCAGCAAATTTATCAGATTTCTTAACACAATATCTCAAAAATCCAAGAAAGTAAGGCCTCTGAAGGTCTAGGCTTCAGAACTCATGTACCATTTCTGCTGCATTTTATTGGTTGTAACAAGTTATAATGCCAGAGGACAGGGAATAGACTCCACCTCTTGATGGATGTAATAGCATGTACATTCAGGGGTAGGAGGAATTTGGGGCTACCATCTTTACAGATACTGTACCAATATCTGCAGTTACTGCAGATACTGTACTGCAGATTATCTCCTGACTTGAAATACTGCTGTTGTATGGTAAGTTCTTTTTTATAAGATAACACAGAATAAATACTCAAAAAGTAGTATTTGGCTGGTTATATAGGTGCTTCCTGGGAATGCCACAAAACAGGAAAAGGACATTAAAGACATTGGAAGTTAAACTTCACAGTTTTGTCAAGAGTTTTGTCCCAAGTTCCATGAATCCCATGATGTTATGGTCATCTCTGCCAGTCATGATTCCAGTGTCCTGGAATCAAGCCCCTATCAGGTTCTGAACTCAGCAGGGAGTCTGCCTATCCCTCTCCCTCTGTCCTTTCCTCCCCTATGCATGTGCATGCAAGTGCACATAAGTGCACACACTCTCTCTGCCATAAAAAAATAAAATAAAGAAGCAAGTACCAATTACATGCTCTTTATAAGGGTCACATTTTATATACAAGGACACATTTGAACATAAAATGATGGAAAAAATACACAATGCCAATAAGGAAGCTGGTGTGGTTATATTAATACCAGACAATGTAGATGTCAAAACAAGAAGAATTACCAGAAATATAGAGGAACATTATTATTATAAACGGGTTTATTCACCAAGACAAAAAATCCTACTGCGCATCTAATAATAAATCCTCATCATACTTGAAGCAAAAAATAATAGAAATAAATAGAGAAATGTTGGACATTTTAACTCCACTCTTTCAGTAATTTACAGAACAAGTTAGACAAAAATGTGAGTAGGGATATAGAAGACTTTAGTAATACTATTAGTCACCCTCACTTAATTGTAGTGTTTTATATAAAATGTTACATCCAATTATACACATTTTTAAAATGCAAATGAATGATTCACTTAAATATACCATATGCCATAAAACAAGTTGCAATAAATTTTAAAAGATTGACATCATAGACACTTAATTTAGAAAATAAGAACAATATGATAGCTAGAAAATCCCCAAATATTTAGAAGGTAACAAACACTATTCTAAATGATCTATACTTCCATATAAAAACCACAAGAGAGTTAGAAAATATATTAAGTTGAATGATAATGAAAACATAAGATACCAACATTTGTATAAAGTAGATGAATCCTATTTACCAGTTCTTCATGCCCTGTAGAAGACACTGTGGTTTCTTCCCCAACATCTACTATTATTTTCTTAACAAATACTTGATATTCCTGTTATCTCACCCCATGCATCCAAGAATTTTGTATAAAACTGTTTCCCATGAGAGTCCTGGGGATGGGGCATAAAGTTTAGAATAAATTAATCAACACATTACCATCTCTGGTCAGGATAATAGTTTACACAAGCATATGACTCAATCTGGACCAACCAGTAACAATAAATTCAAAACACAGATGATAAGGAAACTTGTCATACTTGCACCAATAGGTCTAGATGTAAGTCAATTCCAGAGTTGGTTAAATCTACAACTCAATAATATTGTCAAGGACCCAACTGTCTTTCAATTTCTGGTTCTATCATCTCCATTGTCTTCTTAACAAGTTGTGGTTCATTCTATGAAGGATAAATTCAATAGAAGATAATATTCAGTAGAAGGAAAAGAATAATTTCTTCTTTGTGTCTTTCCCTTTAAGAATTGAAGAAATCTTTCCTAGAAACATCTCTGCAGATTTCTATTCTCTCTGTATTGGCCAGAATTCATCAAAGCCCATGCTTAAATCATGATTTGGACCAATGTTGGTTTTCCCCCATGGAGCTGGGGCCTAGCTACTTCCAAGCACAGGGAATGTGGGAAAACTAAGCTGTATCTGTCTTTTAGTAAGGAAGAAAAGGAGGATCAAATTTTGGGTGGAAACCAACAATATTTGCTACTCTGTATGATACCATTAAATGTTGCACCAGGCTGAAACAGCTCAGAAATGTTACCTTTAAAGTATTTTATGTAATTGTATTGAATGATGTGTCATAGGGCTTTAAGAAGTTGATGTGTACATTAAGAAGGGATTTTTATGGATAAAAGACTTCAACGTGAGGCAGGAATCCATCAGAATCCTAGAGGAGAACATAGACAGTAACCTCTTCGACATTGGCCACAGCAACTTCTTTCAAGATATGTCATTAAAGACAAAGGAAACAAGAATGAAAATGAACTTCATCAAGATCAAAAGCTTCTGCACAGCAAGGGAAACAGTCAACAAAACAAAGAGGCAACCCGCAGAATGGGAGAAGATATTCGCAAATGACACTACAAACAAAGGGCTGATATCCAATATCCATAAAGAACTCCTCAAACTCAACACACATGAAACAGATAACCATGTCAAAAAAGTGGGCAGAAAACATGAACAGACACTTCTCCAAAGAAGACATACAAATGGCTAACAGACACATAAAAAAATGTTCATCATCACTAGCCACCAGGGAGATTCAAATCAAAACCACATTACACCAGATACCACCTTACACCAGTTAGAATGGCCAAAATCAAAATGTGCTGGAGAGGATGTGGAGAAAGAGAAACCCTCTTACACTGTTGGTGGGAATACAATTTGGTGAAGCCACTTTGGAAAACAGTGTGCAGATTCCTGAAGAAATTAAAAATAGAGCTACCCTATGACCCTGCAATTGCACTATTGGATATTTGACCCCAAAATACAGATGTAGTGAAAAGAAGGGCCATCTGTACCCCAATGTTCATAGCAGTAATGGCCACAGTCACCAAACTGTGGAAAGAACCAAGATGCCCTTCAACGGACAAATGGATAAGGAAGATATGGTCCATATATACTATGGAGTATTATGCCTCCATCAGAAAGGATGAATACCCAACTTTTGTATCAACATGGAGGGGACTGGAAGAGATTATGCTGAAAGCGTGAAATAAGTGAAATAAGTCAAGCAGAGAGAGTCGATTATCATATGGTTTCGCTTATTTGTGGAGCATAAGGAATAACATGGAGGACATGGGAAGAAGGAGAGGAGAAGGGAGTTGGGGAAATTGGAGGGGGAGACAAACCATGAGAGACTATGGACTCTGAGAAACAAACTGAGGGTTTTGGAGGGAAGGGGAATGGGAGGTTTGGGAGCCTGGGGTGGGTATTGTGGAGGGCATGTATTGCATGGAGCACTGGGTGTGGTGCATAAACAATGAATTCTGGAATGCTGAAAAGAAATAAATAATTTTTTTTAAATAAAGAAAGAAAGAAAAAGAAAAAACATCATATTCGTGACCATTGATCTGTGTATTTGGACTAAAGAGGTTAATACAAATTCGGAAATACAAAAAAAAGAAGAAGAAAAGAAGAAGAAGGAGGAGGAGGAGGAGAAGGAGGAGAAGGAGAAGAAGAAGAAGAAGAGGGAGAGGGAGAGGGAGAAGGAGAAGGAGAAGAAGAAGAAGAAGAAGAAGAAGAAGAAGAAGAAGAAGAAGAAGGGGAAAGGAAGAAGAAGAAGAAGAAGAAGAAGAAGAAGAAGAAGAAGAAGAAGAAGAAGAAGAAGAAGAAGAAGAAGAAGAAAGAAGAAGAAGAAGAAGAAGAAGAAAGAAGAAGAAGAAGAAGAAGAAGAAGAAGAAGAAGAAGAAGAAGAAGAAGAAGAAGAAGAAGAAGAAGAAGAAGAAGAAGAAAGGAGAAAGAAGAAGGGGTTTTTATTAGGTGGATTTTAGGGGTGGAGAAAGAAGGATCCAGGACAGGGAACAGTGTGTATAAAGGCACAGAGACTTAGAACAGAAAAGCATGTTCAGGGAATTTTAAGTACTATAATTTAACATGCTTGCAATAAAGAATGTAAGCCGAGTGTAGAGGTAGATAGATATGATTAGATAGCTCTGCAGGGTCTAGATCACTCTGCTAAGGAGTTTAGACTTCATCTTATGGGAATGACAGTGCCACGTTGGATGGGTATTTTATAAAACTCATACTGGTAGTCTTGTGGAAGAGGAGTGAGTCAGAAGGATGGGTGGTAAGTGAGGAAGCCCTCCCAACAAACCAGGAAGGAGTGGGGTTGAAGTATGCAGGTAAAGAGGAGAGGACATTTGAGACATATCTACTAGGCAGAATCAACAGAACTTAATGGTCAATGAAGTTAAAACGGCCTACAGCTGCCTCACACAGGAAGCGGAGGTTTCCCAGAAAGAAAAAAAGAGTAGTGGAATTTTATTTTAACTACATTTTTTATTCCAACAAGATGAACTAAAAACATTTGTTTGAGCTTGTGCTCCAGTAAAAGATCTTGAGCTTGTGCTCAAGTAAAAGATCTTGATCTGTATATCCATCTTTTTCTGCAAATTTCTTAATGTATCTATTATTTGCTAACTTTAGGTCATTTGCAAATCTGCTTTGTTGAATGCTTTTTCTCTTGCCTGTGGATTATATTTTTCTATTTCTTTTAATCTCTACAAAATTTTGATTGTATATTGGACATTGTGAATGGCATGGTATAGAAATTCTAGATTGGATTATGCTCTTATAAACATTTAAAGTTCTATTCTGACAGGAAGTTAATACCCCATGTAAATCT
This sequence comes from Enhydra lutris kenyoni, assembly GCF_002288905.1. Taxonomy (NCBI): domain Eukaryota; kingdom Metazoa; phylum Chordata; class Mammalia; order Carnivora; family Mustelidae; genus Enhydra; species Enhydra lutris. The sequence goes on along the minus strand of NW_019154132.1, from coordinate 1,639,871 downwards.
TTCCTTTATGGAATTTTGCACCCCCTTAATTTTTAGCCACTGTGGCAGTTTCAAACTATGATCTTTGGTTTTTTAACTCAATAAGACTGTGGCCTTTGCTTGAGATCTATTCCCCATGTAGACTGTGAAGGAGTGTCCAGAGGGGGAAAAAATTGGATAAATGGGGATCTCATCTTGTCTTTTTAATTTTTTTTTCTTTTCCAAGAGTTGAATCTTCTCCAGTTTCTGCCTATTTTGCTCCCTCTCTAGTGCCTCCAAATGGTTGTAGTTTATCTTTTGTTTGAAGTTTATAATTGATGCTGGCAGGAAAGTTAGTCTAGTATAAACTATTTTGTTATTTCTAGGAGCTAGAAATCTCCAAGGCCTTAAATACATTATCTTATTTAATTTTTACCACATCTCTGTGAGGATCAGTATTACACAGCTAGTTTGTGATGGAAAGGAGGCTAACTGGACAATTTGATTCTAAAACCTGTACGTAATCATTAGGTACATTCTCTCCATGTATGTGTGAAAACCCATGTGACTCGGAAGTAGTAAGCACTAAGGTGATGTCGGAGTCATTATACGTTTGGGATGGGGTGAACATTGGTAATGTGGGGACATAAACATCTGTCATTCTTGATAAGGCAGACGTGTTCTTCATGAGGGTATGTGTCCATAGAACTATAATGACAAGGTTCTTTCTTATGACCACAGATAGATTTACAGTGTGTAGTCATCAAATCAGGAGTTTGATTCAACAAGCAGAAGAGGGATGTTGGTGAGGACATTTGAAATATCTGGAATCTTCTAGAAAATAAACTAGAGGAGAATTTAAAGAGAATGTGTTGGTACTATATTGTTATGCAGTTATACAGGTGGGACACTGAGCTAGATAAAATATTGATGTAACAAAGCATAATTTTTAATGGGCTCGTGGGACCTGAGAGTATTGAACTTTTAAAGCTTTAGCTGACTGGAAAGAATGGAACTCCAACAACCACATATAATGTTTCCTTGAGAAATTGTGTTCAGGCAACTGCCAAACAATTGACTCGAAATAATTGTAAAATAATAGCAATAAATAACATTTTATTATGGCATATTCTGTGCTTAGACTGTGACTAATTTCTTATATGCATCATTTCACTTAATCCTCATAGCAATTTTATGTGATATGCACTATTATTTTACTATTTTATAGACAAAGAAACTAAAACGCAAGGAGGTAAGTGACTTGATCAGGGTCATACAAATAGTAAGTGCTTCAACCATTATATTATACCACCTATAGTGTCAAGGAAATGGCACCCTGGGATAGATATAGATATAGGTACATAGATAGATATAGATATATGATCTATATATAAATATATCTCATAGGGTCTTATATAAAGATATATACATTATCTCCTACATCTATCTATCCATCCACCCATCTATCTTATATAAATATGTTTATATTTAGCTTCATAACTGAGCTATTCAGTAAGATTTTTCCCTCCTAAATATTGAGAGTTGAAATTGGAGTCACTAAATAGCCTCAGGTAGAACTTAAACTGGGAGAATATAAAATTTTGGGAATGGAGGATCAGCTATTCTTTTGCATTGAGAAACAGAAAGATGGAAGAGAGAGAGAGAGAGAGAGACAGATGAAAAAGAGAAAGGGAGAGACAGAGAAATTAAGAGAAGCAGGGACAAGAGAACTATGGGCTGCCAGACAGAAAAATGGAAAAGGGCAGAAGGACTGCCCTGGTTTTAAATGCTTTCCATTTCTGTGTTCTTATCCTTCATGGGGCTCAACCATAATTCTTGTCCTTGGGTTTTACAAGATTTCTTTTGTATCCTTAAGATAACCCATTTTTCTTAATCCACTTTTAATGCATTTTTGTTACTTGCAAGACTAAAGAAGAGTGGTACTTTAGGAGGTAATGATTTCAACTTAAAACAGCCTGAGTTTGCAGTACCAAAATAGAGCTGTTCAGTAATCATCTCAGGACTGGACCCAAGAACAGACGAGAGTTTAGCAATATGCAGAGCCAGCCCCACAAAGAAAAGGATCTTTCTATCCTGACAATGAAGTTGATTTGTTACACAGCAGTAGACTTTTGTTTTCCTGTTTGAAGATTTTTGTAATTCATTGGCAGTTCTTGCTCTGAGCAGCTTTTCTCTTTATAAAGCTGGATGAATAGAACAATAGAAGGTACAAGAGATTGGGCTTATCATGTATGGATGTTAGAAAATTCTCTGAAAGCGTATTTTTTTTTCTTCCTAATTCCCCTTACAAAATCCCAGCATACATTATTTTCCTCTGAGTTTTTCGTTAATTTGTTTGTTTGGTCTTTCTGAAAAGTGGAGAGGGAAAAGCAGTCGTAATTCAAAGTTTCTTTTCAGTATTTGATATGTAAACCTCAGTGTACTTGCACTCTGGACTGTTGGAATACATTTTTTTTTTTTTTTTTGAGAATTAACTTTGGTAAATTAAACCTCAGCTAAAGAATAAAACTCATTTGAATTTTTTGTTTTGGAGCTTCTCAATGAATTTCCTTCCCCGCCCCCCTCCGTGAATTTCTAAGACTTGCTTGATTTCCAGGTGTTTTCTCTTTGGGCTAATGGGTCTAAAATATAACTTAAAAAACAAATTGGGAAGCCATTTTTGACAACAGATTTAGTTGAGATCAGAGATGTAAGATGTATCCAGACATTTCAGACCCAACAAGAATGCTGAAGGAAAAGCTGAGGAAAATTAGAAGACCAAATTATGGAAGTAACTGATTTGGAAAAGATCCCCTGGAACATCAACAACCTAGTGGTCCCACTAGGGATTAAGAAATGTAAGTGATTTGGGCCATTTTACTTGCTTTGAAAACCACACAAAAAATTAGTTTTTCCATTTTACTTAGGGTTTGGAACTTCTATGTGCAAAATGAATTCAAACAGATGTGTTTGATTTCAAATGTTCTCCCCAAAAACCATGTCTGTATCTCCACAGAATAAAGTGACATGGGGCAAAGTGGAAAATGGGGGTCCTTATGTAATTATGCATTTATCTTATTTCCCTCCAGATGGAGAAACAGTCAGACCCAAGTCAAGGTGGCTGCAAACGACCTCTGAAAACATATGTTGAGTTTCATAAAACTATAAGGCAAAATTAAACTTGGAAATCCAAAGATTTCATTGAGCTCCAGGGAAGAAGATGAAAGAGGTGGGGGAAGGGATAGAATATTTGAAGGAGAAGACCTTCTTGAAAATCTCTGAATTTCATCTGTTTACATTGGTATTTTGTAGTTGTCTATTGGGGTCCTTTTAATGAGAGTTAGGCATGTCATTTGTCTCAGTCTAAGGTGCTGGTTATAACTAATACACACACTCATATATGGTACTATCACCACCATCAACATCACTATTATCACCACCATCACCATCACCATTACCTTCACCAACACACCACCACCCTCAATGTTTGAAGTCACACTCCAGCTCCCAAGCTAAAAGCAAGGACAAAACATTAGTATGCAGAAGTCAGCATACCCTGGATTCATATTTAGCAAGTCTGAGGAGGATTAAAGTCCTAAATTAACAGCCATCTTTTACAAAATTCCTCCAAATCAACCCTTCTCCTATGTCATAGATCATGCATCAACATCAGATCTTATTTGGCATTTTACTCCACAATTCAGCCAAACCCTTATTTATGTAATTTAACTTATTTCAGGTCTACATCTCATTGATGTTCCTTTCATTTTTACTTAACTATATTCTTTGTATTTACTTTGATACATCATTGCATAGTTAGATGAATGGGAATAGCTCTGTGTTTTTTAAGTTGCTAACACTAAGATAACCACTTACTCTTTTGAGTATCTTAAGGAGAAATCTAACCTCAATACATGTGCCAGCAAATGCATGGATTCTTTGTGCTGAAATTTTTGGGGATCATGACTAATGTCCAGTGCAGAGCACATTTAATGACTTTTGGTGTTAGTTGGGCTTGTTTCACCGTTTGAAAATCAGCATTTGAAAATCTGTTTTCAGAGAAAGTACCAATCTCAAATGAGAAGTGTGCTTTCTTTTTCATCTTGGTTCCTGTAGTAATAGAGATAATATTTAAGTAAAGACTTTATTGTTTTCTTGATATGTGTATTCTACCAGGCAATTTAAGATTTATAACCTCATTTAAATTATTCAAGAAAGTTATAAGGGAGTGCCTGGGTGGCTCAGTCAGTTAAGCATCTGCCTTCGGCTCAGGTCATGATTTCAGGGTCCTGCAATCGAACTCTGCACCCTGCATTGGGATCCCTGGTTAGTGGGGAGCCTGCTTCTCTCTTTCCCCCCATTGCTCCCCTTGCTTGTGCTCTCTCTCTGTGTCAAATAAATAAATAAAGTCTTTTAAAAAAACAAAAAAGTTATGAAGTAGGTAAGTGCTTTGCATAGTGCCTTTCATATAGAAAGTGTTAAAAAAATATGAACTGATGTTAAGTGGTATAATGCTGTGGCCCAGAGAAGTTAAATCAAGTGCTCCTGGCCCCATAGCTAATGAGCATTAAGGCCAGAATTCAGGTCTAGTCTTATATGATTCAGAAGCCCAATTTTCTATTTCACCAGGAATTTCCCCTATGATAGTAGATCACACACCTATACTGTGGGTTATCAAGGGACTAGTATGGATCCACTCTAATTTTATTCCCAGCCTCCTTTGGACCCGGGGCGGGGGTTAGAGAACATTCATAGCTTTGTAACAGAACTAAATCAGCCCCAAGAGACTGCATTTGTAATCTTGAATCAGTCCAGCCATTATCTATCTGGAGACAACCCTGAAGAAAATAAGTAACTGGTAGCTTCTTTCTCAACAACTCCCTCCACCATAACCTCCACATATTCATGCATGAACACAGACACATACACATGCACATACATTTACACAGCCAGATCCCCGTTCACACATCTCCAGGTCCTGCCTTTCTCTTCTTCTAGCTTTCAAGGCCTATTGTCATTGACTCTTACTAATACTAGGATTGGTAAGTAGGAAGTTCCTATTTCCTGCAGGTAGACTTTGGACCAACTCAGAAGGCTTTGCTTCAGCAGAAGCCAATAGAGCTTACATGAAGAGCAATCTTTTCTCTGGAGTTTCAGAGAAGGTATCACTTCTTTATGAGATAGTACTTGACTCAGAGGATCTTGGTATAATTTATAGATTCTTGATTATCTAGTAATTAGCTTCTAGATTTTCTTCCAAAAAATTTTATTTTGAGGATGCCTGGCTGGCTTAATCAATAAAGCATGAGAATCTTGATCTTAAAGTTGTGTAGACTATAAAGATTACTTAGAAGTAAAATCCTCAAAAGAGAAAACTTTATTTTTAAATAATTATAGCCTCACAGAAAGTTGCAAAAATCATACAGAGTCCTAATACTCTTCTATCTTCTCCCAATAGAAACACCTTGGATGACTACAGTATGATAACAAAGCCAGGAAACTGACATTATATGGTTAACTATACTAGAGATCTTAAGCAGATGTCACCAGATTTTACCTGTACTCTTTTATGTATGTTCATCTGTGTGTGTGTGTGTGTGTGTGTGTGTGTGTGTGTGTATAATTCTATGCATTTTTATCTCATGTATAGATTCATGTAACCACTACCGTAAGCACATTCTGAGCTGTTTTTTCCCCACAAAACAACCCTCTCACCCTACCTCTTTATAGTCATATTATCTGCGTCCCTGGTTCCTAGAAATAAATATATATATATATATAACATCTCCATACTTTGGTCACCTCCTTAAAGTTACATAAATGGGATCATGCAGTATGTAATGTAATCGTCTAAGATTGGCTTTTTTAATTCAGCCTGTGTGATTCATTCAAGCTGTAGTATGTATCATTTGTTCATTCCTTTTTATTACCGAATAGTGTCCCAGTGTACAGATGTACTTTAGTCTAGCCATTCATGGTTCCAAGGACATTTGGGTTGTTTCGAGGTTTCATTATCACAAGTAAGGTTACTGTGAACATTTGTGTGCAAGTTTGTATGTGAACACGTTTTTAATACTCTGGGATAGATGCTAATGAGGGCCCCTTAGAGTAAGCATATGTTTTATTTTATAAGAAAGTGCAAAGCTATTTTCCAGAGAGGCTTCACCATTCTGTATTTCCCAGAAATGGCAGAGAGATTCACTATCTCCACCTCCTTGCCAGCATTTGGTATTTTCATTATTTTTTTAAAATTTTAGCTATTTTAATTAATGTATAGTATTATCTCAAATATCTCATTGTGGCTTTATTTTGCATTTCCCTAATGACTAATAATGTTGAACAAATTTTCATGTACTTGTCATCTATATACATCTATATATCCTGTCTGGTTAAATGTCTGTTCAAGTTTTTATTTTTTAATTGAATTATTTGTTTATTTACTGCTCTTTTTTTTTTTTTCCAAAAATTTTGTTGGGACACCTGGATGGTTCAGCTGGTTGTGTGTCTGATTCTTGATTTCATTCAGGTCATTATCTCAGGATTATGAGATCAAGCCCCATGTTGGGCTTCAGACTGAGAGTATAGCGTGCTTAAAATTTTGTCTCTCCCTGTGCCCATCTCCTCCAGCTCTCTCTTTCTCTTAAAAAAAAAAAAGAAAGAAAAGAAATTTTGTTTTACTGTGAAATGATTTCCACAAAAGTCTAGTTAACATCTGTTGCAAATTTATTCTTCTTGTGATGAGGACTTTAAATCTACTCTCAGCAACTTTCAAATGTGTAGTACAGTATTATTAATTATAGTTACATTCTGTACATTATATCCTGCGACTTATTTATTTTATAACTGGAAGTTTGTAACTTTTTTTTAAGATGTAAACAGTGGTATATTTTAGAATTACATCTTTATCACTATCATTATTCCCTGTTTTGAAGACTGAATATGCAACGCACATCCTTGCAGGAATTCTCAGATCATTTAATGTGTTTAGTTAGTCCTATTCCTACTTCGTTTTTTTTTTCTTTATTTGTCATTTTTTAAACTTATCTGACTATGGCTACCTTTTAAAAGTTTTTTAACTTACTTTTTACATTTCTTTTCAGTGTTCCAGAATTCATTGTTTATGCACCACACCCAGTGCTCCATGCAATACGTGTCCTCCACAATACCCACCACCAGGCTCACCCAACCTCCCACACTCCCTCCCCTCCAAAACCCTCAGTTAGTTCCTCAGAGTCCACAGTCTCTCATGGTTTGTCCCCCCCTCCAATTTTCCCCAACTCCCTTCTCCTCTCCATCTCCCCATGTCCTCCGTGTTATTCCTTATGCTCCACAAATAAGCAAAACCATAGATAATTGACTCTCTCTGCTTGACTTATTTCACTCAGCATAATCTCTTCCAGTCCCATCCATGTTGATACAAAATTTGAGTATTCATCCTTTCTGATGGAGGCATAATATTCTATAGTCTGTAACTTTTGATCCCCTTCATCCATTTCACACACCTCCACCTGTCACCTCTGATAATCACCAATCTAGTCTTGGTATCTATGAGCTCATTTTCATCTTTAAAAAAAAAATTCTACATATAAGAGAGATCATACAGTATTTGCCTTTCTCTGTTTCACTTATTTCATTTATCTTACTTCAGAAATTTGATTAAGCCAGTATTCATGATAATATTCCTTCCTCCTACTCACCCTTAATTAGGATTTAATTGTTCCTATCTCCTTGCTTTTGATCTGGTAGGCTCTTCTCTATCAAATGCTTTCCCCTCTATCCTAAGTTTATCCTGAGTTATCCATTCTGAATGATTAGCACAAATCCTTTCTCCTCCAAGAAACCTTCCTTAGTGGATCAAACCCCTCATGGTTTCCCTTTTCTTGACCTTTGATTACCTTTTTATAGTCATTACTGTACAACATAATGAAGGAAAGTGTAGGTAATCTCTGCTTAGGGTGCTATCTGTTTTCACCTACCTGGTGCTGTATTTGGACCCTAAGGATCCACTATTTGTAAGAGTGCACGAATCTTTTATGTCCCACTAAGGGGAAAAAATGTTAACTTTAAAATATGGTATACTACCAAATATAACACATGCTGATTTTAGAGATGCTAAAATGTGAGGGCAATATGAATCTTGGAATGGAAAATGTAACACTTTATATAGACTGTATTTGTATTGATGGGTTCATGTTTAAGGTATGTGTTCAAGGTCACCCCTGTGGTAGAGTCAGGTTTTGCATGGCTACCATGTTCTGGGACCAATTAGAAATCTCTTTCTGCTAGTTAGTCTTGAAGGTTTCATACATGCTGGTTGTGTCCTTGGATACTTAGAGGATTCTTGACCTCAAAACACTAATCACAGTATTAACATATGATCCAACAATTCTGCTTCTAAGAATTGAAAGCAGGGACTCTAACAGATAATTGTACATATTTGTAGCAGCATTACTTACAGTAGGAAAAAGAAAGAACCCCATGTCCACTGGTGATGAATAGAAAATGAAATGTATTTCCATACATTGGGACATTATTTGTCCTTTAAAAGAAAGAAAACTCTGACACATGCTACAACGTGGATGAACCTTGAGGACATTTTGCTAAATGAAATAAGCCTGTCACAAAAAGACAAGTATTATATGACTCCACTTATATAAGGTACCTAGCCAAACTCAGGGAGACAGAAAATAGAATGAGGAAGAAAGAATGTAGAATTTTTGCTTGATAGGTTTCAGTTTGGGAATATGAGTAAGTTCTGGAGATAGATAATTGTGAATTACTTAATGCCACAGAAATGTACACTTAAAATAACTAAAAGGGTAAATTTGTTTTGTATATGTATCACAATAATTTTTATTAAAAAGTTCCTTGAGTGCTAAGATCATGGCCATTTTTTGAGGGGTTTCCCCAAAGTAAGCCATAGCAAACCTTCAATGAGTGGATATTGGCAGATTATTCAGGAAGAAATCCTCACCCTCAGCAAGCTTATAATCTTACTGTAGTGTTTTCTGGTACATACAGATATGTGTGGAACCTGCACATCCAAGATGAGATAGTAGCAAGTGTGTGATAGTGGAAAAGAGGATCTGTGCGAAGACTAAGTAATTAATTCTAAGTAAGGGAAAGTCACTTCCAAGGGGGAACAATTTAGGAGGGTTTCATGGAATAAATGTCTTAAACTGAGTCTTAAAGAATATGTTAGTAATTAGAGTAGAATGTGTCCGGCTTCAAGGTGGATGGACAAGCAGAAGAAAAGGCTTGGAGGCCCGTAAGTTCAGAGGGGAGGTCAGGGACAAGAAGGCCACTGTGAGCAAGTGGTTAGAGATGGCACAGGATTGGAAGGGGCTAGTTGAGAAAGAATATAGAAAGCAAGGATGAACGTTTATTTGTTTATTTATAAATTGTGGTAAAATACACATAATAAGAGGGGTGCCTGGGTGGCTCAGTGGGTTAAGCCTCTGCCTTTGGCTTAGGTCATGATCTCAGGGTCCTGGGATCGAGCCCTGCATCGGGGCTCTCTGCTCAGCAGGGAGCCTGCTTCCCCTGCTCTCTCTGCCTGCCTCTCTGCCTACTTGTGATCTCTCTCTCTGTCAAATAAATAAATAAAATCTTTTAAAAACACACATAACAAGATTTATCATTTTAACTAATTTTAGTTTACAGCTTAATGCATTAAGTACATTCATATTGTTGTGAAACCATTACTACCAACCATGTCCAGGACTTTTTAAATCTTCCTATACTGAAACTCTGTACCTATTAAAAAATATCCCCCCATTTCCCCTTACCCTATCAAGGGAGGTTTAGTTTTGAGCTAACAATTAAGCATGAGTCCTCTTTCTGGGTATTGGGAGACTAGGAGAAGGTGTTTATTCCCCCTTGAGCTGGTTCAAATAAAGGGGCTTCATGGGGAGGAGGAGCAAAGAACTGTGGGCATTCTCAATACAGTCTCAGAATGGAGCCATAATGGGGGGCAGGGGATCCCATATCTGGATTTATATTGGCCCTGGAAGCCTGAGCAAGCATTTACAGATTCCGCCTCTAGTGCTCTCAGAATGATTTAGCTCCCCTTAGTTTGTCTGGTCAACTAACAATTACTCTTTTCAGGTTTTGGAATGGTTCCTGGTCAAAGGCTGTGGGTGGCTGAGGCATAAAACATGTCCCAGAGCAGCCAGGCAGGAAGGAGTCGTAGCTCTGGAGGCAGACAGAGCAAGCATATTGGGTAGGATACAAAAAGAATCCATGTGATATTTCGAGAAGATTCTTTGGTCCAGCTGGGTTTTAAAAGGACATAGAGGCCAGGGAAATTTTCATGGTTGTCATAGTAACCCATGTATGATATAGAGGCCCTATGTTAATGAGAAGGTGACAAAGAGAGCTGATCCCAGAGATGTGGCAGGAGTTGGAGAATAGAGAGGTACAGCCATGAAGGATGAAGAGGGGACCAAAGAAGGAGGGTGGAACAAAGACGAGGCCAACATTTGAACTTTGAGTATCTTACATATCACTTGTGACTGTGTTCCTAAAGAGCTCTGGCCATAGACTTACTTCATTTCATCCTTATTTATAACTGTCTTCAATAAGGCAACACCATACAAGGGACCTCTGGTGGAGAATGGATCTAATTTGAACTCTGGTGCTCTTAATAGTAGCATGACTTTAAGAAGTCATCAAATTCTCTGAATCCTAATTTACCCATTTGTGAAATGGGACTAATAATAGGACCTGCCTCATAAAGTCATTCTAGAGATCAATAATAAGGAGAGTTTGGCACTTGGGTAAGGTACTCAGGATGGAGCAGAGGTATCATTAGTTTATTAAATCAGTGTTTTCCAAACCTCTCAATCTTTCTTTGTCCTAGGCAGAGTTCTAATATGGCCCTGGAAAATTCTACCCCCTTCATGCACACACCCTCACAGTTTCTTCCTGTGCATGTAAATGGAACTGTGGATATGGTGGGATTTCATTCCTGTCATTGAATCATTAATCAATTGATTTTGAACTCATTAAAAGGCAAAATTATTCAGGGTGGGTCTGGGCCAATAAGAGCACCCTGTAAGGGAGGACTGGGCCTTTCCTGAAGTCAGAGATTGAAAGCCAGAATCTTCTGCTGGCCTAGAAGAAGCAAAGTCCATGTTGTGAAGGCAACATGGTAGGGAACAGTGGGAAGCTTCTAGAAGCTGAGTATCAGACCTACAGTTACAAGGAATGCAATTCTACTTGTAAGCACTGAGCTTGGAAGAGGAGCTAAGCTCAGAATGAGGTTCTAACCCTGGCTGACACCTGAATGCAGTTTGGTGAGACCCTGGGCAGAAAACCCAGCCAGCCTGTGTCCAGATCCCGACCCTTGGAAACTGTGAGATTATAAGTCTGTATTGTTTTAAGCTGATCAATTTGTGGCAGTGTGTTACACAGCAAGAAATAACTAACACATTCCAAGTCATCTTCTGCCTCCACCATTCTGCTGAGCCTGCACCTGTCAAGGTGTTCAGTGTTCTCCAATTTGTCCTCCAATTACAGGTCACTTCTCTTTCCTTATCTGAATCCATCTTTGGGTGACAGTTTTGCTTTCTAAAATTCTTTCCCCTTTCAACTTCTGTGTCCTACACTTCTTTCATTTTCTTTCTGCAATAATACTTTTTGTTTCTTTATCTTTCCCTGGCTCCTTCTCCTCCTTTCCTCAATCTCAGAATGTTAGAGTCCTGGGGCTTAGTCTTGGGTAGTCTTCACTATCTTTCTCTTCTGATATGATTCCATTCAGTCCCATGGCTTTCAAAATCTCCTGTATGTCAATGACTTGGAGAACAATATCTAGAAACTTGATCTCCTCTGTGGACTCCAAACACATATCTACACTTGATATTTCTTCTGGGTTGTAACATGTCCAAGAGAAAATTCTTTCTTTTTTAAAAAAATGCTTAAAATTATTAACATTTATTGTAGTAATGCAACATGAATTTTTAATATAACCATATGAATTTTTCATTAAAATGTTCAACAATTTCCTACCGAAGCATGCCCAAAGTTATAAAAATCCGCTCTTTTAAAGTAACCTATAGTGAATTAATCCAAGTAATTGTGGCACTTTAGAAAGGATATTTACTCCACTGCATGTTTTAAGTAGCTAAGGGATAGCTTGATCAATAGCAAGTTACTGGAAATAATTTAAAAAGCATGGCTTCCTTTCAGGAGTGAGTTGTTTGGGATGACCAGGGAACGATGAGGTCTCATGAACATTGTGCAATCCCAAAAAAAGCATCATCACTCATTCTAATCCAAGACCTCCACTGGCATGAGAAGGGGCTCCAAAGCAGAAGGAATCAGTGTATGCCTCAATTTTCTCCAAATCAATTCCATGATGTAAGGCTCACTCTGTTAGCAGATGGGGATCATGCATTCTTTGAGTTCCTGATAGTATTTCTTTTTCTCTCTTTAACATAGTGTAAGAATTGGACTGTTTAAGATTTCTTGGGTCAGGCATGGTATAGAAAGGTCTTATAGCCAATGGATATTTATCAAGAATATAAAAGTCTGTATCATACTTTTCCTTCACCAAATGACCCAACAGTTTTCCATTGGGTGTACTCAGATCTTCATCTCCCATTTCGATTCCAGCTTCCTTAAGCATAGCCAACACTTCACAATACTCAAGTCTTAAAGTTGGCTCCAAAAGTTTGAATGGCTCACACAGAAATTGTTTATTCACTGAATTTTAGTTTTCAACCTTTCTGGGAATCCTTTGAATGTTAGTATTAAGGTCTCAACAATTTCTTCCACAATGTCATGGTAATGGTAATTAAAAGCCATTTCAATAGGGCGCCTGGGTGGCTCAGTGGGTTAAAGCCTCTGCCTTTGGCTCAGGCCTTGATCCCAGAGTCCTGGGATCAAGCCCTGCATTGAGCCCTGAGCCCTGCATTGAGCCCTGAGCCCTGCATCGAGCCCTGAGCCCTGCATCCGGCTCTCTGCTCCGCAGGGAGCCTGCTTCCCTTCCTCTTTCTCTGCCTGCCTCTCTGCCTACCTGTGATCTCTGTCTGTCAAATAAATAAATAAAATCTTAAAAAAAAAAAGCCATTTCAATGTCCAAACCAACAAATTCAGTTAGATGTCCATGGCTATTTGAGTCTACAGCTTTGAATACTGGTCCAATACAGAAAACCTTCTCAAAATCAGCACAAATACACATTTGCTTGTACAGCTGTTGAGACTGGGCGAACTATGCAATATTTTTAAAATATGACACAGTAAATGACTTCTCCTTCACTGGCAACTGAGATAATTTTAGGAGTTTGGATCTCCCCAAAACCTTTGTTAATTAAATTTCTCAGAAAAAATGGCAGATGCCAGGGGTGCCTGGATGGCTCAGTGGGTTAAGCCTCTGCCTTCGGCTCAGATCATGATCTCAGGGTCCTGGGATTGAGAGCCCATTGGGCTCTCTGCTTAGCAGGAAGCCTGCTTCCCCACCTCTCTCTGTCTACCTCTCTGCCTACTTGTGATCTCTCTCTTTGTGTCAAATAAATAAATAAAATAAATCTTTAAAAAACAATAAAAGAAAATCTTAAAAAAAAAATGTCAGATGCCAGACTGGAAAGGGAAGACTGCTTAACTAGTTGATAAGTCCTAAGATCAAGGACTCTATCCTGGTTAACGGTAGCTCTTCCTTGCTCTTCTCCTTCCACTTCAGGTCCAACTGCATCATTCAGCTGCAGGGGCAAGAGGGGTTCAGTCAAACTGGTCACATAAATCTTTTGAACATGTAACTCTACGCCTTGCTATGTACAGCTTCCAATTTTCTGATTCACTTTTTTCACTACACCTTCTACATCTACGATGCTCTCTTTGTTAATGTTGGCAGCAAATTTAACCATCTGCTTGCTTGCATGGTCTCCCATTGCCATGAGGGCCTGGACATTAAACTGTTGCTGACATAGGACTATGAAACACTGCTTCCCTTTAGCTCTACTTGTATGAGCATTTGCACGCACCCAAACAAGTCCTTCAGCTTTGTGTACTGTTAAAGTCACTAAATGAAACCAAAACTCGATCTGGTTTTTCTTGTGACTGTATCACTAATGATTCTACATTATCTTTCTTTAGCATAATCTTTTACCACATCCATGATGTCCTGTGGCTTCTCCTGACTTTCGTGGCTTGTGCTGGCACTGGGGATTGGGACAATAGTACCGGGCACCGTCTCCACACTCCATCGAAGGCTTCCATAGGGCAGATCCCCAAGAGAGAATTCTTATTTCCATTCTATTTAGACTTGTGCCTCCTGTGGTGAATGACACCACTTTTCACCCAATGGCTGAAGCCAATATCAGAGTCTTTATTAGCTAAGATCAATCACCCCAGCCAGCATAGTAACTACTTTCTTTTCCTGTTGAATCAGAGACATAAGAAGCTTACCATGGCTGGGTGGCATTCTTAACTTCCAGTTCAAGGGGATCGTTGCTGTGTTTTCTAGTGGAGGCATTTCTCCCTCTGTAATTTAGTTCTCTAGACCAGCAAGGTATAAGATTACAGGAATAGGAAACAAAAATTTTGCTGGTGAATCACTAGATGAAATAGTGAATCACAATACTCCAATTTCTACCCCCTTAATTTCTGGATCCATGAATCCTGTCTACGGGAGAAACAGCACCATATATCGGACACTGATTCAGAACATATGTAGCCAGAATTCTGAAAACTCTGGTCCCAGCCCTTCAGGGTACCCAGCTAGCATGATAACTTAATCTTCAAAGGGCCATTTTACCCTTCTAGTAAGTAAGCTTCAGAATGGTGGAGAACAAGGTGAGACCAGTGAATTTCATGAGGCCTGGCCCACTGCCACTCTTCATTTGCTGTGAAGAGAATTCTTTGATTAGAAACAATATTATGTGGAATACCATGACTATAGATAAAATATTTGGACAGATGCATTTCACGCAAGGAAGGCAAATCTATATCAGAGTGAGTGTTTATTCCAATAAATGTTGCCCCTTCCATGAAAGAAGCAGTCTAATGTAATTAACCTAACAGCAGGCAGTTAGCAGATTACCCCAGGTAATCGTTCCATACCCAGACTCAGTGTTAGTCTCTGTTACTGGAAGATTGGGTGCTCAGCAGGGGCCATAGCCAGATCAGCCCTGATGAATACAAGTTTATGTTGCTGAGTCCATGCATGACTTCCATCCCTGCCCCCATGGCCATTTATTCATGAGTCCATTGTGCATTAATAGGGTGAGGCAGGGAAGACCACTCTGCATTGAGGGAAATACTGCTCCCTCCCCAGAGAAAGAAGGGCTCTTGTGAAGTCATTCCCTATTTCTTCATGTGGAAAGGAGACAGATGAACCAAGGAACATGCTTTTATGTTGGTTGCTCTTGGGTGTCCCTTCTCAATTAAAAGCACTTTAAAATTGTATATGTTGTCTTTTCCCCTCTCCCACCCAAGATTTTGATGAACGCTCTACCTTTCCCTCAAGGGTCTGCTTTGTGAAAAATACAAATTTTCCTAGAGTCCTACAGTTTCTTTTCAGAACTACTGTTACAGAGTTTTTTGGAATACAACAATTTTATTAGAATTCAATGATAGAAATCTTTGGGATCAGAGAAGTATAAGTGAATTTTACTTGGGAAACTTAGAGCTTGACAAACTTGAAGACATTTAAAGGAGAGGGCAACCCTCCCTCCCACCGAAAAAAACCCAAAACAACAGTGATGGCTCAGGATATAATATGGATGGTTGGAGTGTTATAGTCCAAAAGGACACAACATTTACAGCATTTGAAGGAATCCTGGGGTAGAAATGTAATGACCTAAAATAAGGAAAATGTTCATATAGTGAGATGAAATCTCTGCTTGCTTTGTTACATTTACAAATACAATATATGCATTCGAATATATTGTATAACTTCAAAAGTCTCCATTTATTAGCTGTTAGTGTGAATAGGAGCTTGTGACTATCTGAACCCTATCAACTGGTATTTAAACTGTGATTCATCAAGATGGATCCTGGCATCAGCTAGTGTTGTATAGACATCTGGAAAGTCAGAATTCTGTGAGGGATGACATTTCTGAGAGGTTGGAATATAAGGATGAGGATTATGACAGGCATTTGGAATGATCTTGCACTGGCTGTGGATTATGGATGGTCTTTTTCAGTATCCCTAGCTCTCCCAGCTCTCTCTCTTTTAGCTACACCATTTGCTTTTTTTTTTGGATGATGGCAGCAAAGACAGTAATTACTATCTCAGTGTGTAACTGAACATTTAAAAAGTCTAATCTGCCATAAGTATGCAATGCAAAAAACTGTCTTCGTCATCACATGACATAAGTATAGAAATGCCTGCAGTGAGGAGCACCTGGGTGGCTCAGTGGGTTAAAGCCTCTGCCTTTGGCTCAGGTCATGATCCCGGGGTCCTGGGATCAAGCCCCACATCGGGCTCTCTGCTCAGCGGGGAGCCTGCTTCCTTCTCTCTCTGCCTGCCTCTCTGCCTACTTGTGATCTCTGTCAAATAAAATCTTAAAAAAATTTTAAAAACAAAAAGGAAGTGCATACAGTGAACTGACTTACTTTAACGTTCTATGAGAATCCTCTGGAGGGTTTGGTTCCCTGTGCTGAACAATCTGAATATGACGTTTGGGGCAGTTAGGAGAAAAAGACCCACAGGAAAGCATTCCTGCTGTGGCAGAGCTGGCTAGATGTCCACCTATGACTCATGCTTCCCAAGCCATCGTGGGGAGTTGTTGCTGGCAAGCACTGCCAAGCACAGAGTGCACTTCTCAACTGCCCTTCCTTCAGGTGGGGCTCTGTGATTGGCTTTGGTCAGTTACTTTGACCAAGACCATTTATTAGTCTAATGTGATTCATAATATGTTATGAACTAAACTGTCTCTCTCCAAAATTCTTCTGTTGAAGTCCTAATGCCCAGTACCTCAGAATGTAACTGTTAGAGGTAAGTCTTTTGGGAGGTAATTAAGGTTAAATGAGGTGAGAGGGTAGGCTTTAATCCAAAATGACTGCTATCCTTATGAGAGGGATAAAGTAGGACACAGATACACAGGGAAAAGACCATGTGAAGGTACAGGGAGAAGATGGCTGTCTCAGAAGAACCCAACCCTGCCAATACTTTGATCTTGGACTTCCATCCTCCAGAGCTATTAGAAAAAAATGATTGCTGTTTAAGCCACCCAGCCTGTGGTATTTAGTTATGACAGCCCTAGAATACCAAAACTGAGGGGATGTGTTTTCTCTGATTTCTTTCTTTCTATCTTTGCTGGGTGGGATGTGGGTGCCTACAACAAACTTGGAAGCATTGTTGAAGATGGTGGGCTCTCTATTAGTCTGGTCTCCAAATACCTCTGCGGGTTGGAACCTGCAGGAATATCCATTTGAGATTTTAAGTAAATGAGAAATGAACTAATATTATATGAAGCTATGGAGATTTTGAGATTTATTTATTACAACAGCTAGAATTACCATCCCCAAATGGAGACGCAATCATAGTGGATGAAGGGAGACAGACGGTCACATCTAGAAAAAGAGTAGAAGTATCAATGTTCAGGTATTGTTCTCTTCAGCCAAAGAGCACTCTGGGGTAGCCTGGAAAAGGTGATGTAAAGTAACTCAAATACCTCATTAATCCGTATGATCCTAGGGGTGGGAGGAAGCTATGCCAAAGCCACATAGTGCCACAAGAAAAATACATGATCTGGGACCAGAAAACTTGTGTGAATGATTCTCATTTAGAAAAACTATGGGTCCCATTCTCATAAACAACAGCTGTTGTAGAAAATACAGAAATTTCATGTTTATGTTGGCTTCTACTGTTCGGACTTTTCATGTTAAATGTATTGTGTATAACGTTTTCTGACTAAGTTACTTAATAAGTCACCAAAGCACCCAAGCAATTAAGAGGTGGGTGGTCTATGTTGACAAGTAAACAATATAATTTATATGTGGTCCTTTTAGTTCCTGCTGTTGGAATGAGTTCCAAGTTCATAAGTTCATTCAGAACTAAAACTGAAAACTGTTCTTGGCTGTAAATGAGTTAATGGTCTGTCATCCAAACCTGGGATCCCACTGGCACAGAGTGGCAGGCTGGGATGGGATCCCAGATCTGTAGCCAACAGCAGGCACCAAACTGTCCCTCTGCCTCTCTAGGACTGGTTAGGTGTGGCCACATGACTTAGGCTGGCCAGTGAAATCTGAACAGAGATGCTCAGACTGGGCACTCCAAGTGGAAGCTTTAGGGGCCAGTGCCTGCTTGTCCCGCTCTCTCTTTCCCTGGTCATGGGACGATAAAGCACATGTGGAAGTAAGTGAAACAACCTAGAATAGGAGTTGCCCCCAGAAAGGCTGTTGTCTGAGGACATGTCCTAGCCCGCAATGGCTTTGTAAGAGCTCACCTTTTGTTTAGTTAGTTGCAGAGGTTTTGAGGTTCTTATGTTACTGCCTAACCTTGCCCATTCTGACTGAAGCTCAAGAAACCCTGTAAAATATCTCTTAAGGCTTATGGGGGCAGAGGCTGCTACTTGTTCCTCAGTATCTTTTCCTCTTCATAGATTAATATAGAATTTTTAGCTGGGCATACAGGTGCTTTAAACTGAAATAACATTTCTTGACTTTCCTCATAGCTAGGATGTGACCAAATAACTGAGTCCTGGCTGTGGTGGTCTGCTGTGTCCTAGATAACTAAGGTTTCTATCTTTCTTCTTCTTCATTGTTTTATTGAGCACAAAGCAAACTGGTTAGGGGAAACTAGGCTGTCCCTATTTGCACTCTGTTTGTGTTAGAATAGAAGGGAACTCTAACTTCCAAGGTTAGGTTCTAAAAAGACTGTGTCTTCCATCCTGGGCTCCCTCTTTTGTTCTCTCACTTACTTGTTCTGAGGGAAGTCAGCAGCAATATTGCGAGCTGCTCTTTGGAGAGGTCAATGTGGGAAAGAACTGGGGGCCTATGTCCAACAGCCCACAAGAAACTGAGTCCTGTCCACAACTATGTGAGTGATCTGGGAAGAGGGTTCTCCCCCAGTCAAAGTTTTAGTTGAGACCAGAGCCCCTGCTGACAGCTTAACTTCACAAGAGCGCTTGAGCTAGAGACACCCAGTGAAGCCATATCAAGATTCCTGACCCATAGATACCATGAAATAATAAATGTTTGTTGTTTTAAACCACTACATTTTGGTGGCGATTTATTAATGTAACAAAAATAACTAGTTGTTATAAGGGATATGCATGGAAGTTGCATGTGCAATCTCCAAATTTATGTCATTAAAGGAAAAGGACACACCTCCTTTTGCCCTTACATGTTTGCCTAATGGCAAGAGTGTTATTGTGAGGGGTGCCTGGGTAGCTCAGTGGGTTAAAGCCTCTGCCTTCGGCTCAGGTCATGATCCCAGGGTCCTGGGATTGAGCCCTGCATCGGGCTCCCTGCTCAGCATCGCGATCCCTGCTCAGCCGGGAGCCTGCTTCCCTTCCTATCTCTCTGCCTGCCTCTCTGCCTACTGACTGTCAAATAAATAAATAAAGTCTTAAAAAAAAAAAAGAATGTTATTGTAGAATGTCACTGTGTCACTGGACCATGTGCATAACAGGTATACCTGAACCATGGCAGGGCAGTAAGGCAGGAGCCTGGACCCCTGACAATTTCATGAGGATAATTAGTCACACCAGATCATACTTTTACATAAGAGAGAAATAAGCAAGCTTCTTTCTCATTGAAATCATTGCAATTTGGGATGTCTTGTAGAAAGCTAAGCCTTTATCATAATTAAAATGTTTATTTGAATTCTATAAAATGGGAAAGCTCCAGGAAGCAAAATGTTTTTGGACCAAACTTGTTTATAGAAACTGGGAATACTCATATTATTACAAGTTTATTAAGAAACTTGAAGTCAGCTACTTTATAACCCAACAACTGCACTACTAGGTATTTGTCCCAAAAATACAGATGTAGTGAAAAGAGGGGGCACATGCACCCCAATGTTCATAGAAGCAATGTCCATAATAGCCAAACTGTGGAAGGAGCTGAGGTGCCCTTCAACAGACTAATGGATAAAGAAGATGTGGTTCACATATACAATGGAATATTACTCAGCCATCAGAAAGCATGAATACCCACCATTCTCATCGACATGGATAGAACTGGAGGGGATTATGCTAAGTGAAATAAGTCAAGCAGAGAAAAAGAATTATCATATGGTTTCACTCATCTATGAAGCATAAGGAATAGCATGGAAGATCATAGGGAAAGGGAGGGAAAACTGAAAGGGAGGAAATCAGAGAGGGAGACAAACCATGAGAGACTCTGGATTCTGGGAAACAAACTGGGGTTTTCAGAGGCAAGAGGGTGGAGGGATGGGGTAACCAGGTGATGGGTATTAAGGAGGGTGTGTGGTGATGAAAATTGGGTGTTATACACAACTAATGAATCATTGAACACTACATCAAAAACTAATGATGTACTATATGGTGGCTAAATGAACATAATAAAAGAAAGAAACTTGAAGTCAGATATAAAACAGCCATTTTCTTTTTTTCAAAATTACAGATGATAGAAACTGATCTTGAAAATGAAGCAAAGGCTAGATGTAGAATGTCAGCAAGAGGAAGCTAGGAATGGAATTGACTACTTTGATCAACTGATTAATAAGAGGGAGAGTTCAGGTAGCTTGGCTGGCCCACCAATGTTTTGCATTCTTATTTACAAGAATTTTTTTTTTTCTTGAGTAGGGGAAGGGCAGAGAGATAGGGAGAGGGAGAAAAAGAATCTTTTTTTTTTTTTAAGATTTTAAAAATTTATTTGTTAGAAAGAGAGAACAAGTAGGAAGAGCAGCAGGCAGAGGGAGAAGGAGAAGTAGGTTCCCCGTTAAGCAGAGAGCCCAATGTGGGGCTCGATCCCAGGACCTTGGGATAGTAACCTGAGCCAAAGGCAGATGTTTAACCGAATGAGCCACCCAGGCCCCCCAGAATGTTTGTTTTTTTAAGATTTGTTTATTTTACAGAGTGGGGGTGGGGACAGTTTGAGAGGAAGAGACAGAAACTTAAGTAGGCTCCATGTCCAGTGTGGAAACTGACATGGGGCTTGATCTCACAACCCTGAGATCATGACCTGAGCTGAAATCAAGAGTTGGATGCTTAAGCAACTGAGCCTCCCAAGCACCCTTATAAGAATTCTTCTGTATATCAGGTAAATAGCTTTTTTCAAAAGAAAACAAAAAAGTGTTCACATGAGATTATGTTTATACTAAAAAGTAGGAAAGTGTCCTTTTTAATGTCACAATGTGTGGCTACATATGAGTTGCTGCAATCCACAGTGGCAATGTAGATTCCTTCTGGAATGTCTCAGTAAAAGGTCAGCTCTCCCTTGGGTTAAAAAAGAACTGAGTTTTCATTCACTGAAAAGAGTTATGGGCTGCATAAAGAGGTGGCGTCTTAACTGTAACTGGGGCTATTTGCTTTTCTAATCCTCAAATTTAATGCTCTAAGTTGTACAAATAGCTAAAATAGGACAGATGTAAAAAACATCATTGTCATGGTCCAGACTCAAGCCTGTCCGGTTTGGGACTGAACCAGAGCTCTGCCAAAAAGTGTCCTGTGTCCTGTTTTCATTTCTGATTTTGTTCCTGACTGTGCATGATGAATATGAAAGCAGACTAAATACAAATACCTGGAAAAAATCAACCCATCAGACACAAATAAAGATTTTAATAAAGGAAAAGATCTGTCTTTTCTTGGATTGGAAGATAGTACTATAAAGGGTTATTTTCCCTAAATTATTTTATTTTATTCAATATCACTTCAGGTAAACATCTCAACAGAATTTGGGGAGAACTTGAACAAAATTATTCTAAAGTTAATCAGGTAATAAATATTTGAAAATAGCTGAGAATATTTTGAAAAAAATAAAGCAGGACTTGTCTTATATGAATGAAATATATTCTTACAGTAATAAAACCGTTACAGTAATAAAAAGTGTGGTGTTGCTCCAGGAAGAGACAGGTAGATTAATGGTCTGGAATAAGAGGATCCAGAAATAGACTTGCATAGATATGAAAAAACAGTGCATAAGAGAGTTACCATGTCAACTCAAAAATAAAAATAAACAGCCTAATAAAAAACTTGGCACAAGATTCAAAAACGTATTTCACCAAAGAAGATATACAAATGGCAAACGCATGAGAAAGATGTTCAATATCATTAACATTAGAAAAATATAAATTAAAATCACAAGATTACCATTATAGATATTCCATTCCAGATACCATTATAGATATAGATAATCCCTATTAAAATGGATTAAACAATAAAACTGAAAATCCCAAGTGCTGATGAGCATGAAGAGCAACTAGGACTCTCCTACACTGTTGGTGAAGGCAAAATGGCATGGTAGCTACTTTGGAAAACAAGAAGACAGTCTCTTATAAAGTTAAGGAGCATTAACCATGTGATCTAGCAATCCCATTACTGGTATTTACCTAAGAGAAATGAACATGTCTGTTTTCACAAGAACCTGTGGGCAAAGGTTCATAACAACTGTCTTAGTCCACCTGGGCTAATATAACAGAACTATGGACTGGGGGACTGGCACAACAGATACTTACTTCTCACTGTTCTGGAGCCTCGGGAGTCCAAGATCAAAGTGCTGGCAGGTTCACTGTCTACTGAGGGCCCACTTTGTTACAAACAGCCATCTTCTCCCTGTGTCCTCACATGATGGAAGCAGTGAGAAAATTCTCTGGGGTCTCTTTTATAAGGCACTAATCCTATTCATGAGGGCTCCACCCTCATGACTAAATCATTTATCCAAGACCCCATCTCCTAGTACCGTCACATTGAGAGTTAGGATTTTAATATATAAATGGGGGGTGGGGTGGGGTGGGCAAGAGCATTCAGTCCATAGCAATAACTTTATTCATAGTCACAAAAAAATGGAAATCATCCCAAATATCCTTCAACTAGTAAATGGATAAACGAACTGTGGTACTACAGAATACCACTTCATGATAAAAAGCAATGAACTCTTGATAAGCACACGACAAATGCATGGAACTCCAATGCATTACCCTAAATAAAAGAAGCCATACTCAGAGGCTGCAAACTTCATAAAATGCCTTTTATATGGTTCTGGAAAAAAGCAAAGTTATAGGGATTGAGAAAAGATCGGTGTGTCACCAAAGGTTAGAGATGAGGTGAGGTTTCACTATAAAGGGACAGTGAGAGGGAATTTTGCTGGGTGTTAGGACTGTTTTATATCTTATTTGTGAGAGTGACCATGTAACTCTATACATTTATCAAAACTCATGCAACTACACACCAAAAGTGAATGCTACTGAATGTAAAATATAAAATAAATTTAGATTTTATTCATTTATTTGTCAGAGAGAGAGAAAGAGAGAGAGAGCGCGCACCCAAGCAGGGGTAGCAGCAGAAGGTGAGGGAGAAGCAGGCTCCCTGCTGAGCATTCAGCCCAACACCGGACTCCATCCCAGGACCCTGAGATCATGACCTGGAGCCAAAGGCAAACGTTTAACCAACTGAGCTGCCCAGGCATCCCATATATATAAAATAAATTTAAAAGGACAGTGTACAGTGTGGGAAATACAAACAACAATATTATATTATAATCGTCATACTTGCCAAAAGACTAATTTTTTTGCTAAATGACTAGATCCTAACTATATTCCAACTATAAAATTGTTTATATATATATATATGTATGTGTATATATATATATATATATAATTCCAACTATAAAAAGACACAATCTGAAGGTGATGTGAGGTGCTAGCTCTCACTATATTGGCAATCATGTTACAATATGTAAATGTGTTAAATTAACATGTATACATTAAACTTATACAATATATAAGTCAAATACATTTAAATAAAAATAAAAAGATATAACATCATCTATGAGTAAATAATTATCTAATATTTGGGAAGTGGTAACAGGCTAGTGATTTAGAGCAAATTAGGGCAGATCCTTTCCTTAGTCCTCACATTAGAATAAAGTCTAGATGGACTGAGAGTTTAACTTTGAATGTAGAAATTAAGTGTTACAAGAAAACATGGGTGAATATTTTTACAATCTTGGCTGGTGGCGGTCTTTCAAATAGTCATGTCAGAAGTTCCCCAAACCTGTGTATGTGATGGTATACAAATTTAAAACTACATAAATTTAAAAAATTAAATAAAACAAGCATATTTAAAACCAAATCAGTAAAAATATTTGCAACCCACATATTAACAGATTATTTTTTATTGAAGACTCAAAAAAGGAAAAATAAAATAAAAGAAACCCAAATAAAAATTTGGAAGAACATGAACAAGCAATTTACAAATTAACTGATGAACGTAAGAAAAGGTGTTCAACCCCCTTAATGATCAAAGAAAGAAATAAAAATAATTACTTTTGTCCATGTATCAGATTAATCAATACCAAAATGGTTGATAAAATCTATTAGCAGTACTGTTTAGAAAATGGGGCTCTCATGAATAATTTGCTGGAGTGTAAATTCCTGCAGCCTTTGGGTACGGCAATATGAATACCTTGTTTCCCCTAAGAAAATACTAACGCTATTGAAAAAAAAAAAAAGAAACATATAACTTCACCATACTTGTTGCAACATTGTTTATAATGTCCAATATTTTTAATGCAGTTTTGTGAGCCTTTAAAATGCTAATGTTTTCTGTGACCTTCAGGTGAAGAATGTAACATACAGACAGTTCTCAAAATTATTTGACCAAAGGAAACCTCCCCCTTTTTCCTTTCAGCTCAAATGGTTCATTCACCCTTGGGTCAAAAAAGAGGCAACTGGAAGGATATTCATTAAAATGTTAACAGAAGTCACATCTGAGATGTGAGATTTTATTCACTTCTTTGTACCTTTTTAAAGATGTATTTATTTGTTTGAGAGAGAGAGAGAGTGCAAGTGGAGTGAGGAGCAGCGGTAGAGGGGCAAGCGGACTCCATGCTGATCACGGAGAAGACCCACATGGGACTTGAGCTCATAACCCTGAGATCATGACCGAAGCTGAAATCAACAGTTGGATCAACAGTTGGGCACTTAATGGACTGTCTGAAACCCCAGGTGCCCCTTCTTTGCACTTTTTGATATTGCTTGAATACTTTAACAATGAACATTTATCATTTTGATTAAAAAATAATAAAATGGTTTTCAAAAAGAGGAAAAAGGATCTACTGGTTATAAAAGATGTGTAATTTTAAACTTCATTATAAAGCAAGCCTCTTTGATGTGAAGACAAAAGCCTGCTATAAAATACATACTGGAAATATTTGAATGAGCCAAAGACCAAGAGGTCCAGGGTCCAAAGATGAAGGGCCAAGCCCTTGCCCTGGCTTACCTGTTTGGAACAGTAGGCAAAGTAGCTAACATCCCTAAATCTTAGGCTCCTCACCCATAAAATTGGAATCAGGATATCTACTTTGCCTTATTCATGAAGTGGTTGTTAAAATGACTCTCAGTGCAAAACTACTTTGCTTAGATCCTAGAAATAATTGTGGGAAAAGTTGGGGTACCTGAGTGGCTAGTCAGTTAACCACCCCACTCTTGATTTTGGCTCAGGTTGTGATCTTGGGGTGGTGAGATCAAGCCCAGGTCAGGCTCTGTGCTCAGTGGAGAGCCTGCTTGGGATTCTCACTCTCTTTCTCCATCCCACACCCTTCCCCTCTCTCGATCTCGCTTTCGAATAAATACATCTTTAAAAAAAAGAAAAGAAAGAAAAAATTTTAGGAAAAGGTACCTTGGGTACCTTGAAGAATTTGAGTCTCAGAGAGATGAAGCATCTTTCTCCTGGATCACTCAGTCACTAAGTGATGGAGCAACATATAAACTGGACAAACTAACCCTCCTCTGTCCAGAGGCCTAGTTTTGAGCTTTGCTACTCAAAGTGTGGTCGACAGACCAGCAGCATCATAACCACCTGAGAGATGCTGAGTCTGGGCCTGACCTACTAAAACAGGACTTGTACTTAAACAAGATAGCCCAAGTGAATCACTGCATATAAATGTTTGAGAAGCATTATTTTAAGGGACAGAGTCTAATCTACACTGTGTGTAAATCTGTGTAATAATGAATAGAACTTTGCGATTGGCCATAAGCCTAAATATGAGTTCCTGATCTAAACTGTTGCTACAAGTTGTCCTGCAGAACAGAAAGTTATTTTACTTTGTTTAATTCAGTTTCCCAAGTCATTCCTTTTTCTCAACACGAATTAACATATATTAACTGATGGTCTGTGGCACATACTTCGAGGCAGGCTCTTAGCTATGTAATTTGTGGGGTGGAGTGCAAAATGAAAATTTGGGTGCCATTTCAAAATATATTAAGAATTTGGAGACATGACAGTAGAGCTTTGAATGGAGCATGAGGGAGGCGCAGGGCACTGTGGACTTCCTGGGGTGGCCTGCCCATGAAGTTGCTGGTCCCGCTTTGAGGAATGTTTAAGATCACAGAGAGCTTGGATATCAGCCCTTTGTCTATAGTGTCATTTGTGAATATCTTTTCCCATTCTGTGGGTTGTGTCTTTATTTTGTTGACTGTTTCCATTGCTGTGCAGAAGCTTTTTATCTTGATGAAGTACCAAAAGTTCATTTTTGCTTTTGTTTCCCTTGCCTTTGGACACACCCCTTGATATCCAAGATCTATAAAGAACTTCTTAAACTCAACACCCCCAAAACTAGATAAGTCAAAAAATGGGGAGAAGACATGAACGGACACTTCTCCGGTCAAGACGTACAAATGGCTAGCAGACACATGAGAAAATGTTCATCATCATTAGCCGTTAGGGAGATTCAAATCAAAACCACATTGAGATACCACCTTACACCAGTTAGAATGGCAAAAATTAACAAGGCAAGAAACAACAAATGTTGGAAAGGATATAGAAAAAGGGGAACCCTCTTATACTGTCGGTGGGAATGCAAGTTGGTGCAGCCACTTTGGAAAACAGTGTGGAAATTCCTTAAGAAATTAAAAATAGAGCTACCCTATGACCCTGCAATTGCACTACTGGGCATTTACCCCAAAGATATAGATGTACTGAAAAGAAGGGCCATCTGTACCCCAATGCTCATAGCAGCAATGTCCACAGTAGCCAAACTGGAAAGAGCAGAGATGCCCTTCAACAGATGAATGGATAAAGAAGATGTGGTCCGTATATACAATGGAATATTACTCAGCCATCAGAAAGGATGAATACTTGGGGTGCCTGGGTGGGTCAGTGGGTTAAAGCCTCTGCCTTCAGCTCAGGTCATGATCCCAGGGTCCTGGGATTGAGCCCGCATCGGACTTTCTGCTCAGCGGGGAGCCTGCTTCCCTTCCTCTCTCTCGGCCTGCCTCTGCCTACTTGTGATCTCTGTCTGTCAAATAAATAAATAAAATCTTAAAAAAAAAAAAAAAGAAAGGATGAATGCTCGACTTTTGCATCAACATGGACGGGACTGGAGGAGATTATGCTGAGTGAAACAGGTCAAGCGAGAAAGTCAATTATTTTATGGCTTCACTTACTTGTGGAATATAAGGAATAGCATGGAGGACATTAGGAGAAGAAAGGGAAAAATTAAAGGGGGGGATAGTAGGGGGAGATGAACCATGAAAGACTGTGGACTCTGAGAAACAAACTGAGGATTTTAGAGGGGAGGGAAGTGGGGGGATGGGTTGGCCCGGTGATGAGTATTAAGGAGAGCACGTATTGCATGAAACACTGGGTGTTATGCGTAAACTATGAATCTTGGAACAGTACATCAAAAAACTAATGACATACTGTATGGTGACTAACACAACATAATACAAAAAAAAAAGAGAGAGAGAGAGAGAGAGAGAGAGAGAGAGATTACAGAGAGCTGTGCACGGCATAAATCTACCCCAAAGGACTGTGGAATAGAGCAGGGATTTTCATCCCCAAAGCCTTAATAAATTTTGTTAACTTCAGATTCTCACCAGAGGTTAGTTAGAACCTTGAACTCTGCTGCTCACTTCTCAAAGGCTTGGTTGCTGAAGTTGCCATTTGTTAAGAATTGCCTCTGTGAACAGAGATGCAGCCTGGCTCTAAGTGGGGAGGGGAGGTGGTTGTGGCCTGGGGCATGTCCAAGTGGGCAGGCCTGCTCCACTGGTGGGTTAGGGCTGGCTCTCGGAAGAACAGCACGCTTAGATTCCTTCTGCATGAATCTCTCAGTCTAGCCTTCACGAGACTTCCTCAGAGATCATCAAATGCTTTTATAAATAACTGTCTTGAAACATTTTATCTTAAATTTGTTGAAGTGCTGCCACTTACGGGGTGACAGTTCCTGTTGTCCCCCACCACGCCACCATTGCACATCCCTTCTTCCGCTAACTTGTCACCCTTGATGGAGCGTGGCAATCCGAAGGGGCACCCCTGTGCTACATCAATTAGACCTCCCAAAGATGTGTGGATGCTGGACTGCACTGTGTTCCCACATTCTGATGTCTCTGAGCAGTGATGTAAGAAAGAGGAGCATGGGAGGTGAATGCTAGTGTTACCAAGGCTGTTGCTCATAATATGATAGGGCTCTCCCCAAGGACCTGTAGGGAAATTCTCTGAAGACTTTCTTAGAACCGCAGAAATGGGGGCGCCTGGGTGGCTCAGTGGGTTAAAGCCACTGCCTTCGGCTCAGGTCGTGATCCCAGGGTCCTGGGATTGAGCCCCACATCGGGGGGGGGGGGGGGTCTCTGCTCAGCAGGGAGCCTGCTTCCCTTCCTCTCTCTCTCTGCCTGCCTCTCTGCCTACTTGTGATCTCTGTCTGTCAAATAAATAAATAAAATCTTAAAAAAAAAAGAACCTCAGAAATGTTAGAACCTCGGTACTTTAAAGCAATTAGCATGTTTTATCTTCTTTTCTTTTGCTTCATGTTTTCTTCTTTGCTTTTACTCCTAGAACACTTAGAGTTAAATTTCTGAGCTACAGTTGCTAGAATATAGGACAATATGATACACATTTTAAAACTTTCTTATTTTTTTCACCCACATTTTATTAATTTATTATTACATTTTATTTTGAACAGCTTTATTCAAGTATAGTCAACATACAATAAACTGCCTATGTTTAAAGTGTACAGTTGAGCGTTTCTGACCCATGCATATACCAGTGAAACAGCCACCACAATCTAGGTGACAAAAGAGTATTCCCCAGGGTTCCTTGTGATCTCTATAAATCTTCCTTTCCAGCCCTTGACTCTCCTCCCAATATCCGGGAACTACTGATCCGCTTTCTTTCATTGTGGATTAGTTTGCATTTTTAAAAATTTCATAGTAATGGAAACAAATAGTATGTACTCTTTTTATTTTTGTCTGGATTTTTTTCACTCATTGTAATTATTTGGAGATTTACCTATGTTGTAGAAAGTATCAGTACTTCATTTCTTTTTATTTTCCAAGTAGTATCCTACTAGATGAACAAGTGATGGTTTGTTTATCCATCTACCCACTGATGGACATTCACATTCCTTTTGCAGTTTGGGGCTCTTCCAAGCTGTTAGGAACATTCACATATAAGCCTTTGTGTGGATATATGCTTTCATTTCTTTTGGATAAAAAGCTAGGAGTGGAACATCTGGGTCGTGTGACAGGGATCTGTTTGCATATTTAAGAATTCTTTTCCAAAGTGATTGCACTATTTTTCATCCCTGCTTGCAACGCATGAATGTTCTAGTGTCTCCACATTTCCATTTTGTATGTGACCAGTCTATTTAGCAAATAGGGGTGGGTTGCTACTGTACCGTGGTTTTAAATTTACATTTCGCTAATGAAAAATGTTGTTGAACATCTTTTCAATGCATATTTGCCATTCTTACATCTTCTTTGGTGAAATTTCTGTTTAAATCTTTTCCCATTAAAAAAATTGGGTTGTTTATTATTATTGAGTTTGAGAATTGTTTACATATACTGGATATAAGTTCTTTATCAGATAGATAACTTGCAAGTATTTTCTCCTAGCTTGAAGTTTGCTTTTTCATTCTCATGGCAGTTCTTTTTTTTTTTTTTTAAGAGAGAGGAAAGTTTTTAATTTTGGTGAAATCCAATTTATTAATTTGCTCTTTTATGGACCATGCTTTTGGTGTTGTATCATAGAAATTATTGACATAAAGGTCAAATTTGAGGCTCAAACCCATAACTTGGTCCTAAAAGCCACAGTGTGCCCATTATTTTATCAGCAGATATGATTGATTCTCCACCTCAAGCCAGGCTCCATCCAGGTACTGGGGACACAGCACTGACTAAGACAAACCAAAGTCTCTGCCTTGAGGGAGCAATAATGCATTGACAGGAGAGAAGGCCACTAAAGTTAAAACATGGCACAGAATTCTTGCTGTGTGAGAGAGGGTCAAGCAGAGAAGAGTAGGAAGAACATAGGGAAAAGCCTGGAAGCAGTAGTGGAGTGAGCCAGCACTCCCTGGGGCAGGATGTGCCTGAGGAATAGCAGGGCAGCAGTTGTGGCTGGGGGAGCAGATGGGGGAGGGGAAACAGAGGGGAATAAGATCAAAGAGGTGATGTAGGGATAACAAAGTGGGGGTGTTTGGGGGCATCTCATGTCAACACCTCATGGGTAAAGCAAGGACCCTGGATTTTCCTGGGTGAAAGGGGGAGCCATTTAAGGGATGCAGCAGGGAGATGATAGGCTCTGGCTGCCATATGGAGAATAGAATGGTAAGAAACTGGGCGACCAAGAATCACTGGGTCAGCGTGATTGTAGTGAAAAGTGGTTGGATTTGTATCTATTTTGAAGGTAAAATCAAAAGAATTTTCTGCTGGATTAGATGTGGCACATGAAAGGAAGAACAGTTGAGGTAAACTCCAAGGCATTTGGTCTGGGCAAATGGGAATGCAGAGTTGCTGTACTCTGAGTAGGGTTGTTGGGGAGAGCAGAAGTTTAGTTTTGGGCAAGCTATACTTTGGGTTGTCTATTAGATGCATAGAGGTGCATGGAGGGAGCTTGTGGTTAGGAGAGGTTATCTGGGCAAGAGGTACAAGTTCGGGTGTTATGAGCATGTAGGTTGTATTTAAAGACATAGTTCTGAATGAGATAGAAAAACACCTTCTCCCTGGTGTTCTTCACTCCAACACTCAGTTAGGAGGATGAAAAGCAAAGAAGGTCCTGGAGGAGGAGCCAGTGAAGTGAGAGGGAAAACCAAGAGAGAGGGCCGAGTCCTGGAAGCCAGTGAGGAAAGGGTTTCAAGAGGGAGTGGGTGTTGGTTGTGTCAGGTGCTGCTGAGAAGGGGAAGTTGCTGAGAACTGGGAAGGCAGGGGGACTTCACAGGAGCTGTCCCAGGGGGTGGTGGAGGACTTCAAAAGAGGAAGTGGGGACAGAGATTATAAACAGCTCAGCTAAGAATTCTGCAGAGATGAGCATAGAATTGTGACAGGTGATGAGGAAAAAAAAATTTTTTTAATAAGAGAAATGACATCATGTTTGTATGTTGGTGGGAATGATCCCCAAAAGAGGAAGGATTGACGATCCTGAATGTTTCACTATTTCAGCCCTTTGGAGTGGCAGAAATGATAAGGTTTTTTCCAACCTATACTCATTTCCCTGGGTCCAAGAATTCATGGAGTGAGGGACTGGATACAAACCCAGGTAGAATACGAGAAATGTTTAAGTAATTCAAAGATATTAAGTTATCCCTCAGTGACTCAGATAATTTTTCCCTGTCCACCTGGAACCTTCATATCTGAGGTCCTGGAAGACCAGATCTTTACAGCACACTACATTTCCAGGTGGGACATGTCTTCCAATTTAAGAAGAAAATTATTATGGGGCAGATTTAGCTTATGGAGCAAATCTTCCATGTTCTTTTTCCTAATGGCAGAAGCAAAGTCGGTGTTTTTTGCTCACATTTGTATCTCTAGTAGCTTGCAATGGTAGGAATGGTAGGAATTCAACAACCTTTTTCTTTTTTAAGATTTGTATTTATTTATTTGACATAGAGAAAGCACAAGTAGCGTGAGCAGCAGGCAGAGGGAGAGGAAGAAGCAGGCTCCCTGCTGAACAGGGAGCCCGACATATGGCTCAATCCCAGGACCCTGGGATCATGACCTGAGCCACGTAACTGACTCAGACACCTAGGTGCCCCAGGAACTCAACAATCTTTGTTGAATGAAGACAGAATTGGGGCAACTATTCTAGAGAAGAGTGTGGTGGAAGCTTTTCAAAAAATTTAAGATATGGCTGGCTATCTTATGATCCAGCAATGACACTTCTGGGTATATATCCAAAGGAGATGAAATCAGTACCTTGAAGAAAGAACTGTGGTCCGGTGTTTATTGACAGCATTATTCACAATAGCTAAGATGTAGAAACAACCTAAGTGTCCACTAATAGATGAATGGATAAAGAAACTGTGATGTGTTATATATATTAATTATATTTATATAATAAATGAATATTTGCTTAGTAAATATTTAATAAAATGTTTATTTTAATAAAAGTAAATTCATATAATAAATTACATAATATTGTATTATATATATTTCTTTATATATAGTAATACTCCATTATATATATATAGTTATATATAATATAAATATATAGATATACAGGTAAAAGAATATTACCTAATTTAAAATAAAAGGAAATCCTACCATTTTTGACAAAATGGGTGAAGCTGGAGGACATTATGGTAAATGAAATAAGACAGACACAGAAAGACAACTACTCCATGATCCCACTTATATGTGAAATCTAAAATAGTCAAACTCATAGAAGCAGAGAATAGAACAGTGGTTACCAGGGATGGGGAGGTGGGGGAAATTAGAAGATGTTGATCAAAAAGTACAAAATTCCAGTTTGGTAGGATAAATATGTGTAGAGATCTACTGCACGGCACAATGACTAGTTAATAATACTCCATTGAATATTGGAAATCTGTTAAGAGGGTTGATTTCAGCTACTCTCACCACACACAAAAAAGATAACCATGTGAGGAAAGGGATACGTTAAATAGCTTGACTATAGTAATCATCTCACAATGTATATGGGTGTCAAATCATTATGTTGTACATCTTTTTTTAAAAAAAAAGATTTTATTTATTTATTTGACAGAGAGAGACAACCAGAGAGGGAACACAAGCAGGGGGAGTGGGAGAGGGAGAAGCAAGCTTCCCAATGAGCAGGGAGCCCCATGTGGGGCTCGATCCCAGCACCCTGGGATCACGACCTGAGCCAAAGGCAGACGCTTAACGACTGAGCCATCCAGGCGCCCCTATGTTGTACATCTTAAACATACGCAATTTTTGTCACAAAAATATCTTCTCCATTTGCGCATTGATTTGGACAAATACAACAAATATCATACACTTTCAAAATAAGTTTTCTCAGTTATTTAAAAATAAAACAGAAAAAACAATAGCATGGTGACACATCATAGACTACTACCTAAAAAAATTTTAATTTAAAAATTTTTTAATTTTTTTAATTTAAAAAATTTTTAATTTATAAAATTTAAATTTGAAAATGAGAGAACTCATATTTGACTTGTAAGGGTGATGAGAATTGAAGGAGCATTTTTTCTTCACTGTGTTGCATCTTGATGGCTAGGTACAGCTTCCTTTGCCTTTTCCTACAAACAGGATTGATTGTTTCTGTGGAGTCTTCAGAGTTTTCAGGGAGTTTTCAATGTGAAACTACTACTAGGCATCAGACCTTCATCTGAAATTCAAATGCCAAAAAAATTTTTACTTTATTTTATTACAGTATATTTAACATAGAGAATTAAATTAGTTTCAGGTATATAATATAGTGATTCCACAATTCCATATATAACTCAAAGCTCATCAAGATAAGAGTACCCTTATTCCCCTTTACCTATTTCCCACATCCCCCACCTATCTCCCTTCTAGTAACCATCAATTTGTTCTCTATAGTTAAGAGTCAGTTTTTTGGTTTCTCTTTTTTTTTTTCCCCTTTGCTCTTTTGTTGTTTCTTAAATTCCACATATGAGTGAAATCATATGGTATTTGTCTTTCTCTGAATGACTTATTTCACTTAGCATTATACTCTCTGTTGCAAATGACAAAAGATTTTATTCTTTTTTTGGCTGAATAATATTCATATATATACCACTTCTTCTTCACCCATTCATCCATCAGTGAAACCTTGGACTGCTTCCATAATTTAACTGTTGTAAAAAATGCTGCAACAAACATAGGGGTGTATAAATCCTTTCAAATTAGTGTTTTTCTATTCTTTGGTATATATCCAGTAGTGTGATTACTAGATCATTTGGTAGTTCTATTTTTAATTTTTTTAAGGAATTTCCATATTCTTTCCCCCAGTGGCTGCTGAGCAGTTTGCATTCCTACCATCAGTGCATAAGAGTTACTTTTTCTCCACATCCTCACCAACATTTATTGTTTCTTGTGTTTTTTAATTTACAGGTGTATGGTGATATCTCCTTATGGTTTTGATTTACATTTCCCTGATTATTAGTGATGCTGATATCTTTTCATGTGTCTTTTGGTCATCTGGATATCTTGTTTGGAGAAATATCTGTTAATGTTTTCTGCCCATTTAATTGCATTATTTAGGTTTTTTGGTGTTGTTTAAGTTCTTTGTATATTCTGGATACTAATCCATTATCCATATACATCATTTGCAAATTTCTTCTCCCATTTGGTAGGTTGTCTTAGTTTTTATTGATAGTTTCCTTCTCAGTGCAGAAGCTTTTTATTTTTATGTAGTTCCAATAGTTCATTTTTGCTTTGATTTCCCTTGCTTCAAGAGACATATTTAGAAAATTTTGCTATGGCCCAGGTCAAAGAAATTACTGCCTGTACTCTATTCTAGGATTTTTACAATTTCAGATCTCACATTTAGGTTCTTAATCCATTTTGAATTTCCTTTTGTGTGTGGTGTAAGAAAATGTTCCAGTTTCATTCTTTTGCATGTAGCTGTCCCTTTTAGCCAGCACTGTTTGTTGGAAAGACTGTTTTTTTCCCATTGCATAGTCTTGCCTTCTTTTTCATAGATTAATTAACCATACAATTGTGCACTTATTTCTGGGATCTCTATTCCATTCCATTGATTTATGTGGTTATTTTTGTGCCAGTACCATATTGTTTTGGTTACTACAGCTTTGTAGTATAACTTGAAATCTGGACTTGTGATACCTCTAGCTTTGTTTTTCGTTTTCAAGATTGCTTTGGCTATTCAGAGTCTTTTGTGGTTCCATACAAATTTTAGGATTGTTTGTCCTAGTTCTGTGAAAAATCCTGTTGGTATTTTGATAAGGATTACGTTAAATGTATAAATTCCTTTGAGTAGTATGGATATTTTAACAACATTTTTTCTTCCAATCCATGAGCAGAGAATATTCTTCCATTTCTTTGTGTTGTCTTTAATTTCTTTCACCAGTATTTTATAGTTTTCAGAGTACAGGGATTTCACTTTTTTTTTATTAAGTTTATTCCTAGGTATTTTATTGTTTTTGGTGCAGTTATAAATGGAATTGTTTTCATCATTTCTCTTTCTGCTGCTTCATAATGAAGCAGTAAATAGTGTACATAATGCAACAGATTTCCATATACTGATTTTGTATCTGTGACCTTAATGAATTAATTTATCAGTTCTAGTAGCTTTTTAGTGGAATCTTTTGGGTTTTCTATATATAGTATCATGTCATCTGCAAATAGTGACAGTTTCACTTCTTCCCTTACCAATTTGGAAGCCTTTTATTTCTTTTTGTTATCTGATTGCTGTGGGTAAGACTTTCAGTACAATGTTGAATAAAAGACATGAAAGTAGACATCCTTGTCTTCTTCCTAACCTAGGGGAAAAGCTTCCAATTTTTCCCCATTGAGTATGATGTTTGTTGTGAGTTTTTCATATATGGCCTTTATTAATTTTTATTTATTTAATTTTTTTTACAGATTTTTATTTATTTGACAGACAGATCACAAGTAGGCAGAGAGAGAGAGGAGGAGGAGGCAGGCTCCCTGCTGAGCAGAGAGCCCCATGTGAGGCTCGATCCCAGGACCCTGAGATCAAGACCCGAGCCGAAGGCAGAGGCTTTAACCACTGAGCCACCCAGGCGCCCCATATATGGCCTTTATTATGTTGTGGTATGGTTCCTCTAAACCTACTTTGTTGAGGATTTTTATCATGATGCTTTGTCAAATGCTTTTTTGCATCTATTGAAATTATGGTATGGTTTTTATCCTTTGTCTTATTGATGGGATCTATCACACTGATTGATTTGTGAATATAAACCACCCTTGTATCCTGGGAATAAATCCCACCTGATCATGGTAAATGATTTTTTAAAGATATTGTTGAATTCTGTTTGTTAGTATTGTGTTGAGGATTTATACATCTATGTTCATCAGAGATATTAGCTTTTAGTTCCGTGTTTAGTGGTGTCCTTAACTGGTGTAAGTATCAGGGTAATGCTGTCCTCATAGAATGAATTAGGACATTTACATCTCCTCTTCATTCTTTGGAATAGTTTGAGAAGAATAGGTATTAACTCTTCTTTAAATGTTTGGTAGAATTTACCTGTGAAGCCACCTGGTCCTGAACTTTTTCTCATTGAGAGGTTTTTGATTACTAATTCAATTTCATTGTTGGTAATCTATCTGTTCAAATTTTCTATTTCTTCCTGATTCAGTTTTGGCAGGCTATATGTTTCTAGGAATTTATCCATTTTTGGGGGGGTTGTCCAATTT
The DNA here is from genome assembly GCF_002288905.1 of Enhydra lutris kenyoni. Taxonomy (NCBI): domain Eukaryota; kingdom Metazoa; phylum Chordata; class Mammalia; order Carnivora; family Mustelidae; genus Enhydra; species Enhydra lutris. The sequence goes on along the minus strand of NW_019154132.1, from coordinate 1,603,228 downwards.
GGGGGGATATATGTTTCATAAAACTCTCTTAAAATCCTTCGTATTTCTGTGGTACTGGTTGTTATCTTTCCTCTTTCATTTCTGATTTTGTTTACTTGGGTTCTCTCTCACTCACTCCCTCTCTCTCCCTCTTTTTAAGTAATTCTGGCTAAAGGTTTATAAATTTAATTGATATTTTCAAAGAACCAGTTCCTAGCTTCATTGATCTGTTTTATTGTTTTTTTCAGTTTCTGTTTTGTTTATTTTTGTTCTGATCTTTATTATTTTCTTCCTTCTACTGACTTGGAGTTTTATTTTTTAGTTCTTTTTCTAGCTCCTTTAGATGTGAGGTTAAGTTGTTTATTTGAGATTTTTCTTGCTCCTTGTGGTAGGCTTGTATTGATATGAAACTCCCTCTGAGAACAGCTTTTGCTGCATCTCTAAGATTTTGAACTATTGCATTTTTATTTTCATTAATCTCCATGTATTTTTTTAATTCCTTCTTGATTTCTTCATTGACCCACTTATTGTTTAGTAGCAAGTCATGCAATCCATTTATTTATGGTCTTCCCAGATTTTTTTCTTGTGGTTGATTTCTGGTTTCATGGTGTTGTGGTCAGAAAAGATGCATGGTACAACTTTGATCTTTTTTAATTTGTTGAGATGTTTTTGTAGCCTAATATGTGATCTATTCTGGATAATGTTCCATGTATACTTGAAAAGAATGTGTTCTACTGTTTCAAAATGGGATATTCTGAATATATCTGTTAAATCTATCTGGTACAATGTGTCATTCAAAGCCACTGTTTCTTTGTTGATTTTCTGTTTGGATAATCTGTTCATTGATGTAAGTGAGGTGTTAAAGACCACTACACTTATTGTATTACTATTGATTAGCTCCTTTATGTTTGTTATTTTTTTTAAAGACTTTATTTATTTATTTGACAGAGAGATCATAAGTAGGTAGAGCAGCAGGCAGAGAGAGAGGGAGAAGCAGGCTCCCTCCTGAGCAGAGAGCCCGATGCGGGGCTCAATCCCAGGACCCTGAGATCATGACCTGAGCCCAAAGCAGAGGCTTAATCCACTGATCCACCCAGGCACCCCTTTATGTTTGTTATTAACTGTTTTATGTATTTGGGTGCTCTCACAGTAGGTGCATAAATATTTACAATTGTTATATCTTCTTCTTAGATTGTTCCCTTTGTTATTATACAGTGATCTTCTTTGTTTCTTGTTACAGTCTTTATTTTAAAGTCTAGTTGCTACTCTGGCTTTCTTTTGACACCACTTTCATGAGAAGTGTTTCTCCATTCTCTACTTTCAATCTATAGATGCCTTAGGTCTAAAACAAGTCTCTTGTAGGCAACATAAAGATGGGTCTTTTTTTTTTAATCCACTCTGTGACTCTATGTCTTTTGATTGGAACATTTAGTCCATTTACATTCAAAGTAATTATCGATACACATGTATTTATTGCCTTTTTGTCACTTGTTTTATGGTTGCTTTTGTAGTTCTTCTCTGTTCCTTTCTTCCCTTGCTCTCTTTTACTGTGATTAGTTGGCTGTCTGTAGTGACTTACTTGGATTCCTTTCTCTTTATTTTTTGCATACCTATTACTGATTTTTGTTTTGTGGTTACCTTTAGGTTTGCACTCTTCTGCATATAGCTGTCTATATATTAAGTTGAAGGTTGCTTACCTTTGAACCCATTCTTTACTCCTCTTCTCACCATTTTTCAGGTATATAGTATCATATTTTACATCCTTATATTTTGTGAGTGCCTTGACTGATTTTTACAGATATACTTATTTTTATTGCTTTTGTGCTTTCTGCTTTTCTCACTCTTACTTATGGTCTTTTGTTTCTATTCAAAAAGTCCCTTGTAGACCTGGTTCAGTGATCATGAATTCCCTTAACTTTTATTTATTTGGGAAACTATCTCTCTTTCTTTTTTTTTATTTTTTAATTTTTATTTTTTATAAACATATAATGTATTATTAGCCCCAGGGGTACAGGTCTGTGAATCACCAGGTTTACACACTTCACAGCACTCACCATAGCACATACCCTCCCCAATATCCATAAGCCCACCCCCCTCTCCCAATCCCCCTCCCCCCAGCAAACCCTCAGTTTGTTTTGTGAGATTAAGAGTCACTTATGGGGGGCGCCTGGGTGGCTCAGTGGGTTAAAGCCTCTGCTTTTGGCTCAGGTCATGATCCCAGGGTCCTGGGATCAAGCCCTGCATCAGGCTCTCTGCTCAGCAGGAAGTCTGTTTCCTTACCTCTCTCTCTGCCTGCCTCTCTGCCTACTTGTGATCTCTGTCAAATAAATAAATAAAATCTTTTAAAAAAATAAAATAAATAAAAATTCTCTCTTTATCACCACTTTTTGCCATTTTAATTACTTTGTGTCTTGGTGTGGCCCTCCTTCGGTTGATTTGGTGGGGGGGATCTCTGTGCCTCCTGGATCTGGTTTTCTGTTTCCTTCCCCAGATTTGGGAAATTTTTAGCTATTATTTCTTTAAATAAATTTCCTCCCCCTTTACTCTCTCTTCTCCTTCTGGGGTTCCTAAAATGCAAATGTTATTATGCTTGATGGTGTGCCTGGTCTCCCTAAGTCTATTCTCATTTTGCATATTTTTTTTTCTCTCACCTGCTCAGCTTGATCACTTTCCATTACTTTGTCCTCTAGTTCACTGAGTCATTCTTCTTTCTCAAGTCTATTTATTCCACCTAGTGTATTTTTTAATTTCATTTATTGTGTTCTTTATCTCAGATTGTTTTTTTTAAATCTATTCATTAAGGGTTTCATTGGGGTTCTTCACTCTTTTCTCAAGTCCATTAAGTATCTTTAAATCATTACTATAAATTCTCTATCAGGCAAATGAATTGTCTCCATTTCACTTAGGTCTCTTGCTTTAGTTTTGTCCTGTTCTTTGATTTGGGATATATTCCTCTCTTTCTCAATTTATTACTCTCTGTGTCTGTTTTTTTTTGTTTGTTTGTTTTTGTTTTTGTTGGGAAAGTCAACTATGTCTCCTGCTCTTGAAAGTCATGACATTATGAAGAAGAGGTCCTGAGTACTCTGCAGTGCAGTGTCCCCTGTTCACCAGAACCTGGCATTTCAGGGGTGTCTCCTGTGTGTTTTGTGTGCAGCCTTCTCTTGTGGCTATGCTGCTTTTACCTTCAGTCCTGTCATCTGCCATGATTCTCTTTACCTGTTGTGGGAAGTGTTTGGTCCCCATGCTGTTAATGGACCAATCTGGGGCTTTCTTGGTCTTGAGTCAGACCAGGCATTTGCCAGAGACTCAGTACCCAACAGCAGTGTGCTTTCCGTGTGTTGTGCTGTGAGAAGCTTTCATAGGTGGGTGGGGCCTGTAGTCAGATAAATTGTCTGCTCCCAGCCCACTGTTAGGGCCATAGTCAGACTTATATATGTGGTTATCTTTCTCTGTGTGGGGGGTAGGAGTTATTTTGAAGTGATGCTGTCTCCTGTTGGGGCTGCTTGCACACTGTTAAGATTGTGGCACTGTTTTGGATGGGCCAACTAAAAGCATATTGGAGGGGGCAGATCTGCAATGTGATTGGGGGTGGGATGCACAGTATTTACAAGGTTTATGCCCTGGTCTTCTGGGGGAGCAGACCTGCAGCACAGGGACTGAGGCAGGCCTGGCTGGAACAGGTGGATCTGCTGAAGCACAGACCAGGGGGAGGTTGGTGGTGTTCGCAAGTTAGGTAGAAAGTGTTGGCACCAAGCTAGTTCCTGCAGGTGTCCCTGTATCTAGGCGGGGGGTTGGAGAAGGGAAATAGCACATGCCATCTCCTTTATTCTTAGATATCGGTCCCTCTGAGACATGCTCTGAGATTATTAAACAACTTTCTTTCCTGTATGCCACAAGTGTTTTTCAAACTACTGCTTCTAAACTGTATCTCCATGGGCTCTTCATTGTGCTGTCTCTTTAAGGGCAGGGACTCAGTTTCTTCTCGCCCTCCCAGCTCTCCCAGAGCTGAGCCCACTTATTTTTAAAATTCAAGATATTAAGCCCCATTGGTTGTAAGAACTCATGAAATTTGGCCCCTCTGGTTTTAGAAGCAAATGTTATGAGGATTTTCTTCCCTTGGCAGGCTCCCAGGTGTGATAGTCTGTTCTCCTCCCTTTCCATGTCTGTGGGCCTCTTTCTCCTGTGGGCAATCCCTATAGGTCTGTTTAGTTCCCTACCACATTTCCACTCTTCCTACCTCTTCAATGTGGCCTCTTTTCTACATTTAGTTGTGGAGTTTTTCTGTCGGTCTTTGAATTATTTTCTGGGTTATTTATACCAATGTGAGTGTTGTATAGTTGTATCTGTGAGCTTAGGGTCCTCCTACTCTTCCATCTTCCTGATTTACTTCCCAGAAAAAAAATATATATATATATATATATATATAAAATCTAAAAAATATTTACATTTTTTATCTTTAAAGTAAAGTGGAGACAACATGAGATTCTAACTTTTGCATCAAATACTTGACTTGAAAAACTGAAATAATCCTCTCTGGACCTCCTCTGAAAATGCTGGACATTTAAAGAGAGTTGAACTGTTTGGATCAATGCAAAAAGCTCCTGGCAGAGACTTTTGGAAAATGTTCACTTGAAAGTAGCAAAACTTTGTGTCATATAAGTTTTGTCCATGAGATGGCGCTGTTGTGCCACAAAAGGAAACTTCCCTTTTTCTTATAGCTCTGAAAACCCCAAGAATACTTGAAAAAAGAGAGTAGGTTCTGGGGCTCTAATGTACAGCATGGTGATTATAGTTAACAATACTGTATGATGTATTTACAAGTTGCTAAAAGAGTAAATCTTTAAATGTTCTCACCACAAAAAAGAAATGGTGATAGAGGTATCACTAGTATGGCAATTATTTCACAATATATAAGTGTATCAAATCAACATATTGTACACCTTAAACTTACACAATGTTATATGTCAATTATGTCTCAATAAAGCTGGAGAAAAAAAGAGAGGTCACACTCCCCGATCCCAAAATACCCTTATTTTTCCATAAAATCTGAAGACTGCTTCTGACCTCATGTTTTGAGCAGGCAAATGGCTTTCTTCCAATGTTTATACTGCACACATTCACTTGAATCCAGTTGTTTGCAAAGTGTATGTTTCTACCATTTTCTCAATGTCTTCTCTGGGGCTATTTTATTTTTGAGGCTAATCTTGTCTATCTGCCCGGATGAAAATAATTCTGGAATGGCGGGAAGGGGTCAGAGGTGTTGCCACAGTATCTAGAGCTGCAGACTTCTATTGCATCTCAGTAGCCTTTTGACTGACAATAGAGAGGGCTGTCCTCATGGCCAAGGCAGGAGCAAGAAGTACTAGTCCTCTCATGGCAGGGCTCTGAGAGGGAGAGGCATTTCCTCCTCTGCTCCACAGATCAATTCCTTTTCCTTTTTTCTTTTTTTTTCTGATTGTAGTAAGATATATTTGGCTAATTGAATTTAAATTTAATAAAGGCCTAAGTTAATTTTAATTAACTTAGGGCTTTTTTTAATTTTAATTTTTAAATTTTTAAATTTTTTTTAAATTTAATTTTTAATTTTAATTAAAATTTTTAAAATTTTAATTAAAATCTGTAATTTTAAAGAACATCTTTTATCTATGCATATATATTTATATGATACATACACATATATGCAGCATGTATAAAAGATGTTTCATGAATTGTATGTGACTATGCATAGGATAATAGGAATTTTTTCATTCAGGTAAATGGTCCTGGCTCTCAGTTTCTCCATATCTCCCTCCTGAAATGCTGTGTGTCCACGGTCAAGACTCTGGTAAAGACATGCTGAGAAGGGCATGGCCAACCAGAGTATAAAAACATTTTTACACTCACTAAATTATACAGGATAGAAAATGTCTCTCTCTTTCCTCAACATTTTCTTCAGAGACTTTTCCTAAATGCTGAAAGAGCTTGGAATTCTAGCTGTCCCATTCACCAACCGTGCAACTTCACATTTGTCTAAACTTCCTGTGATTAAGTCAAGAGGCCTGAGGTGAAGATTACATGAAATAATGGGTGCAAAGTCTTTGATGATAGAGTGTATTTAACATTCTACCTGGAGGGCAAGGGTATTAATATCCGGAGACAGTGGGCCAGAGCAGGAGAGTGTGATTGTCCATGATCATCAGGCAGAGCTGGATTTGGGAATACATTCCTTAATTTCTACAGCGTTATTACTCAGGTGGGAAAGAAATAGAGACATTCTCTTGTCTCCCTATCATTGGCAGTTTCCATAAGGATCCTGGCTGAAGAGTTGTGAGGGTCTGACTCTCAGCGGGTTCTGAAGAAAGAGCTACATAGGGCAGGTAGGGCCCTGAGATATTCTCCTCACTCTTCCCAAGCAGTGAATCCATTTTTTGGGTAGGTTCCATACAAAGAACAAACATCCAATCTTATGTACTGAGATTGATGCAAGCAAGGGCCTTCCATTCTTGGCCAAATGGGTGGTGAACAACACTTCTTTGTAGTAATCTCTAGCAAACCTTTGTAGCAATAGGGATGAATGATTCGAGACAGTTTTACTATGGATTTTTTTCCATAGATTTAAAAGGTAGAGAAAATTTAAACAATTAAATCTAAGATAGTCAGGTACTTCAGATGAAAATGCTTTAAAGAGTGGAGCTGACAGGGTGCCTGGGGGCCTCAGTTGGTTGAACACACGACTCCTGACTTCGGCTCAGGTCATGACCTCAGCGTTGATCTCAAGCCCAGCACTAGGCTCTGTGCTGGGTGTGGAGCCTGCTTAAGATTCTGTCTCTTTCTCCCTCTGCCCCTCCCCCCTGCCTCTCTTTCCCTCTCTAAAATATAATTTAAAAATCAAAGTTAAAAAACATTTTAAAAGAAGAGTAAACCTGGGTAATGGAAACACAATGGAGGTATCTTATTTCTATATTCAAGAACTCTGTTTTGCTTTAATTGTGTGGCAGAACTAGTGTTCTGGCCAGAAAGAGGAAAGCCAATCTTATATCTACAACTATTTGAAGAAACATAATCCCCAAAACAATAACAACAACTACTCATATACAATTAAGAGTGTGTGTGTTTTTTCATTTGTTTACACAAAGCAGGCATTTGAACAGGTAAGGGAAAGCGGGGAATCTGATGGGTTAACATATGTCAACTTTGTTTAGTTTCAAGGATTCAGGATTATGCATCGTCTAGGGTTCCCTGGGAATGCAAGTGTCCATGGTCACACAGGATCTCTAACACCATGATTTACACCCACATCCATTACAATTGACAAATACATTAGCTCACATACAACAGGAAAAGGACAACCCTTCAACTCAGATCTGCCTTAGCCAAAAGCCACTTTCTTTCCTGCCCTCTTCACTAATAGTGATAATGTACATTAAAGGTTTTTCAAGACCATAAACAAAAAAATATGGCTTATATACTTCCTATGTGATTCTATTGTCTTTGTTTCCCTCCTTGCCTCCCCAGATTTCGTGGACCTAATTCCACCTATTATGCATTGAAATGCCTTCCATGTGCACCACACCTTGATTGACGATCTCTGGAGTGTGAGTGTCAAAGTTTTGTATTTTACCCAGAAGCTCTTTCTGGACTTTCAAGACCATTAACAATAAGTGCCAATACTTGTATAGCATTTTGTGCAAACAGGGTCATAAGTGCTTTAAGATGTATTAAGTTATCACTCTGCACAGCTACCCATGAAGCAGGTACTCTTACCAACCCACTTCATAGATGAGGATACTGTGGCACAGTGAGGTTAAGTTACACCCCCAAAGTCACACAGCTGTTATGTGCCGGAGCTGGGACTCAAACCAGTATTCAGACTCTAGAGCTCAGGTTCTCAACCACTATTCTTTTTAAAAAAATATATATTTAAATTCAGTTCAATTAACGTAGAGTGTATTATTAGTTTCAGAGGTAGAATTTAGTGATTCATCAGTTGTATATAACACCCAGTGCTCATAACATCAAGTGCCCTCCTTAACGCCTATCACCCAGCTACCCCATCCCCTGACCCACCTCCCCTCCAGCAACCCTCAGTGTGTTTCATATAGTTAAGAGTCTCTTACAGTTTTTCTCTCTGTTTTCATTTTATTTTATTTTTTCTTCCTTTCCCTTATGTTCATCTATTTTGTTTCTTAGATTCCACATATGAGTAATATCATATCATATTTGTCATTCTCTGAGTGACTTATTTCACTTAGCATAATGCTCTCTAATTCCATCCACATTGTTGCAAATGGTACAATTTCATTCCTTTTGATGGCTGAGTAATATTCCATTGTGTGTGTGTATGTGTGTGTGTGTGTGTGTGTGTGTGTGTGCGTGCATGCCCGCATTCCACGTCTTCTTTATCCATTCATCTGTGTATGAGCATCTGAGATCTTTCCATATTTTGGCAATCGTTCAACCAGTACTCTTTACCACCTTTAAATTAAAACTAAATTAAAATCCTAAATCCCATTTCCATATATAATTTGGATTATACCCAATCTAAATGTAATCCCACCCTCTATGGGCACAACCACTAGACAGCAATCAAGGCACCAGGTCTGTTGTCCTCCTTGTAGGCTGTGCTAAAGCAGATCAAAGAGAAGTATCAGTGAGTCCTGTCCACTAGGAAGTAGCCAGAAGCCTTCCAGAAATCACACAACCCGATGTCTGTCTTAGAAGTGAGGATGTCTCTAGACTTCCAATTCAAACATTCAGAATCATTTCTGTGTCACAATTTAGGCCACCACAATCAGGGGAAAAATAGCAAGATGCGAGATGTCAAAACCTGCAGAGCAGATTTAGGAAAACAGCAGTTCTTCAAGGAGTGTCAAAGTATGCCTTTTTGATCCATGAAAGGCTTAAAAGAAAAAGGTCCTGGGTAGAATTTGCCATAAGAATACATATGGCAATGATTGATCCCCTAGGTGAAAATATGGCCTGAATTCAGATGGCACTGGTACATTCAATCTACCCCCAGGAGCTTGCCTTTAAAGAGCTCTAGAACAGTAATTCCACCACTTCCAACAGGAGACTGTCCAACATCTGACATGCCTCCCATGGTAGATGGCAGCCCCTCCTGTTTTCCCACCTCCTGAATCTGGACTGGCCCTGAGTTCTGCTTTGATGATGGATTGTAGCATGAGTGATGTTGTGTAAGTTTAAAGCCTAGGACATTGGGGGCTCTGCACTTGTACCACTACCGTCTGGGAATGCTCCAGCCACCACAGAGGAAGCCCTGGATTAGACAAACTGAGTCATGAGAGCCCATGTGGAGAAGGGGTCCAATGCAAGGCCCTACACCAGGGATTGAGGTCAGTGGACCTGCCTGGTGAATAATAGATTTTTGGTGCAAGCCACTTCATTTACTGTGGTTTGTTATCTATCAAGATAACTGGCACACTTTCCTACTAAGAAACTCTGAACTAAAGAACTAAGAACTAAAGAACTAAAAAGTTCTTTAAGAACTAAAGAATTAAAGAAACTAAAGGACTAAAGAACTAAAGAAACTAAGAACTAAAAAGTTCTTTCCCTGCCCTGCAAGGCCAACATGGTTTTAAATAGCACTGCCCCCCACCCCATCCCACCTTTCCTCACTCCTTCACCCTTTAGTTCCCTTGGTCCTACATCTGTTCCTAGAGTACCTAAGACCAACCCCCACCCCCACCCCCGTCAACCCTTACCCAAAGCAAGCAAGCCCTCCTTCAGTTCTTTGAACGGTCTGCTCTTTCTCCTGGAATGTCCTGCCTCTGGGCTGGCTCCCTCACCCTTCCCACTTTCCTGCTCTCAGTCACTTTGCCTAAGAAGCTTAACCTACCTCCACCTGAAATGTCTGATCCCCCTCCCCCTATAGACCCTCTTGTCTCTTCCTCTTCCCCCACTTTATTTTTTTCCACAGTATTCATCACCACTTGACATCTTTATTGTTTTATTTCTCTCTCTGTTTCCCCTCTTGCTCACCCCTCCCAGCCATTAAAATGTAAGCTCCACGAGTGCAGGAGTTTTGTCTTTGTTGACTTTGATGTCCAGTGTCTGGTCATAATAAAAATAATAGCCGAGACCTACAAAGCGCTTATATTCAGCCAGGCACTATTTAAGGGCTTCACTTACATCGTACAAAAAACCTATGAAATAGGTGCTATTCTACCCATCTTACAACTGAGGAAACAGAGTCATAGGCAGATTCAGTAACTCTGCCCAGCGACAGAGCTGGAAATTAAACCTAAGCAGACTGACTCATGGCTGGTACTGCTTAATTAATTAATTAATTAATTTTCTAATTGTCCTGCTGCAGCAGGACCCCCTCAGTGCCAGTAGCCCTTCTTTCTTCATTTATAAAAATGAAATTATAGGACACCTGTGTGGCTCAGCCAGTTAAGCATCTTCCTTCTCAAGTCATGATTCCAGGGTCCTGGGATGGAGTCCTGCATTGGGCTCCTTGCTCAGCGAGGAGCACGCTTCACCCTCTGCCTGCTGCTCCCCCTGCTTGTGCTCTCTCTCCTCGACAAATAAATAAATAAAATCTTTAAAAAATGAAATTGCTTCTATCCTTCTAGTATGACAATCTTTTCTTCCCCCCTTTGGCTTTTTTTAAAAAAACTAAATGTCAGAGAATATTGTAAGGTATAAGAGCAATGTGCAAAAGTCAATTGTATTTCTATATACTAATAATTACTCTGAAAGTGAGATTAATAAAAGTTTCATTTCATTTATAAGAGCTTCCAAAATAATATGGAATAATATGATACTTATAAATAAATTTAATAAAAAAATGTAATATTTGTATCTGGAAACTATAATGCATTGCTGAAAGAAATTTAAAAAGATCTAAATCTGGAAATTCATCCCATGTTCATAGATTGAAAGACTTAATATTGTTAAGTTGACATACTTTTCAGGTTTAACTACAGATTAAATGTAATCCTTCTCCAAATACTGCTGACTTTGTTACAGAAATTGACAAGCTGATCCTAAAATTCATAAGGAAATGCAAGGACTGAATTTGGATAGTCAAACATTCTTGAAAAATAAAAACACAGTTGGAGGATTCACATTTCCTGATTTCAAAACAGAAAGCTACAATAATCAGAGCAGTGTAGTACTGGTAGGAAGACAAACTTGTAGATCCATGGAACAAAGCTGAGAATCCAGAAATCAATCCTTACATATGTGGCAACTGATTTTCAACAAGGGCACCAAGACAGTTTGATGAGGGAAAGAACAGCCTTTGCATTGAATGTGTGGAAGATTGAAGTTAGACTCCCTACTTAACAGCATATACAAAAATAAAGTCAAAATGGATCAAAGAGCTAAATGTAAGAGTTAGACTTATAAAATCCTTAGGAGACTTTCATTTTTGGGTTAGGCAAACCCTTTTTAGACTTGACACCAAAAGCACAAGTAAGAAAAGGTATAATAATTAGACCTCATTAAAATGTAAAACTTTTGTGCCACAAATGATAAAACTTTCAAGAAAGTGAAAAGCCAGTCCACAGAATAGGAGAAAATATCCTCAAACCATGCATTTAACAAGGATCTTATGGCCAGAATATATTAAAAAAACAGCTTAATAGTAAGATTGATCAGTTGAAAATGCACAGAAGATCTGAATAAGTACTTGCTAAAGAAGATATGCCAATATCCAATAAGGACAGGACAAGATGCTCAACGTCACTAGCCATTAGGGAAATGTAAGTCAAAAGCACAATGAGATAATACTTCACACCCAGTAGGATGGCTATAAATCAAGTTATACATAATAACAAGTGTTGACAAGGATATGGAGAAATCGGAAACTCATGCATTGCTGGTGAGAATGAAACATGGTGTGGCCTCTTTTGAAAACCTTTTGGCAGTTCCCTGAAAGGTTAAACATAGAATAACCACATGATCCAGAAATTCCACTCCTGGGCATAACTGAAGAGAAATAAAAATGTATATTTTTATATTGTATATTGTATAAATGTATATTTTTATATTGCACATGAATATTCATAGCAGCATTGTTCATATCAGCCAATTAAGTGAAAATAACCCAAATGTCCAACATCTGATGAATGGGTAAATTAATACAGTAGTAATACACACAATAAAATATTATTCAGCAATAAAAGAAATGAAGTACTAATACAAATTGCAACATAGATGAGTCTTGAAAATATTATGCTAACTATGAGAAGGCAGACACAAAATTCTTTATATTGTATGATTCCACTTAAGTGAAATGGCCCAGAATAGACAAATCCATAGAGACAGAAAGTAGATTCCTGGTTGCCTAGTGCTATTGTATGGGTATTGAGGTAGAATGAGGAGTGACTGCTAATGGGTACAGGGTTTCTATTTGGGGTGATGACGATGTTCTAAAATTGATTATGGTGATGGTTGCACAACTCTGTGAATATACCAGAAGCTATTGAGTTGCATATTTCATTTCAATTAGGTTGTACTTTGCACCAGTTGCCTGGATCTGTAATGGACATTTTCTTTTCTTTCTTTTTTTTTTTCTTTTAAGATTTTATTTATTTATTTGACAGAGAGAGACACAGCAAGAGAGGGAACACAAACAGGTAGAAGGAGAAGGAGGCTTCCCACAGAGCAGGGATCCTGATACAGGGCTAGATCCCAGGACCTTGGGATCATGGCCTAAGCCCAAGGCAGCTGCTTAATGGCTGAGCCACCCAGGTGCCCTTGTACTGGACATTTTCACACATATTATATAATATACTCAAAATCCAGGGGTTCCTGGGTGGTTCATTCATTTAAGCATCTGCCTTTGGCTCAGGTCATAATCCTGGAGTCCTGGGACTCAGGCCTACAGCAGGGTCTCTGCTCAGCAGGGAACCTATTTCTCCCTCTCCCTCTGCTTGCAGCTCCCTCTTCTTGTGTTCTCTCTCTGTCAAATAAATAAATAAAATCTTTTTAAAAATACACTCAAAAGCCCCCAAAAGGAGCAATGATCATCCCCATTTTGAAGAACAGGAAACTGAGGCTAAGGGTGCTGTGCCCAGAGTTATGCAGCTGCTCTGTGGTGACACAAAGGGTCAGACCCTGGTCTTTAATCTGCCACTTGGAGACAGCCTAAATGTGGGTTCTGGAGCCCATCTGTCTGTGGTGACCCCTCTTATAACCCTGATTATAAGGTTGATCAGTTGTCCCCTCTTGAGCTTCAGCTTTCTCATCCATAAAATAGTAGTAACAATAGTAGTGCTTATGATGGTTCTTGTGTGGCTTTAAACAATAAATACTCTAAGGTGCTCTCCCTAGCATATGACAAATGCTCAATGGATGTTAGGTTTTAATAGCCTAAGTATGGTAAGTATTGCCATACTATCTTTTATATCCTTAATATACTTCACTATGTTGTGATCTGGGTACACCTGAAAACTATGTGTGATGGACTGTGAGTTAACTTTCGAAGTGTCCTAATCAGCAATCCACATTTGAAGGGTCCCAGTCAAGGATCTCCACTCCTGAGTAGAGGTGGGAGAACTACAGCTCACTTTTGTAAATAAAGTTTTATTGGTACACAGCCATGTCATTCAATTACATATTATATAAGACTGCTTTCCCTCTCCAGTAGCAGAGTTGGGTAGTTGTGACAGAGACCATACGTCTTGCAAAGCTGAAATACTTACTATTGGGCCCTTTACAGAAAAAGCTTGCCAACCCCTATTCTAGAAGCCAACAAGCCCTTCAAATGATACCATTTAAATCTGTGCTCGAAAGTTTGTATTTAGAAAAAAAGAAAAAAAGAAAAAAAAGAAAAAGCACTGAGTACTGTAGAGGAACATCTTTAAAATGTAAAATATGTTCTCTGCAATCAACTTGCTTACCAGGCTAGTTGAGACCAAGTTGTCATGGGAGAAACCATCAGGGAGGATTCTCATGCTAACCTGTGTGATGCGTGGCACATAGACAATGAAACTTAACTGCCACGTGGATGCTTGGGGCTCATGAAGGGAGTGCCCAAGGGGAAGTATCCATGTGAGGATGGAGGTAGAGAGGAGCATGAGGAAAGAGAGGAGCTGGTGAGCAGAGTGAGAAATGATAATAATGAGATAGAGCAGGAGTGAAGAGAGTGAAACTATGGAGGTCCTCACAGAAGGCAGAGGTGCTGGGACCTTGAGCACTGGAGGATATTGCTGGGAATGGACAGGGTGGGCAGTATCAGAAGGAGTCCTAGAAAGCTGTCCACAGGAGCAGCAGGGATAGGAAAGAACAAATAACTTTTGTAAACAAAGTTTTATTGGTACACAGCCATGTCATTCATTTATGTATTATATGTAAATGTATATTTGCATGTAAATGAATATGTAAATAGAATGTAAATGCATCTTTAAATGAAAAGCAAACCCTTGAAGTGACCTGCTGCCACTCCAGTCCCCCAATTCCATCTGATACTGGATGCCTCATGGGCATTTCAGAGAAGCCCTGGGTTAGGCCCCCAGCATATCTTTACTTTTGGATTCTTTTTGTTTGTTTGTTTAGCTTTTCACATGTTTGTATCTGTTCTCCCTTGGTATAAAAGTGAGACAGCAGAACATGATCTGGAAGCCTACCCCTACTACGGTCTTGCTTGGTGGCCATTGGCCAGGCGCAGATTTGTTACTTCTCTAAATCTCACTTGGGTCATCTGTAAAAACCAGCTGTTAACACCTGCCTCTGCATGGAAGCAGTGTCAGCTACAGACTTGGTGATCTGTAAGGGTCATTTAGGTGTTCTTAGAAAAGTGGACTGATGACTCTGGGCTGGGAGAATGAGTTAGTGTTGGTGCAGAGCTGGATGCTGGGGATTTGAGAAGGAAAGCTCTATTTTGAGTGAAGAGAAGATACTATGCTTCGTGCCTTGGGTGGAGGTTCCCTGAGTGTAACTGGGGTGAGACCCATGTGGAATGCCCTCAGACAGCCCTCTCCCTGCTAGAGCAGTTGACTTGGGCTTTGCATAGAGGGGAGGTTTGGAAGGCATTTCACGGTGGTGACTTTCTCATCGCGATGCACCCCGTCCTCCTCAGTGCTGGGAAGCCTGATCCTGATTAGACTTCTCACGGGTGGTCCATCTTCCAAGGCCTCGGGGCTCCTTTCTCTTTGGTGGTGGATGATATTGGCAGGCTTTGTTTTTTCCAACCATGAGAAGCCACATGGGGTAGAAATTTGAGAGTGGCTTTTCTTCATTGTACAGTCAGCATCAACGGCCTCCTGTTTACCGCAATGGACAATAACTCCCCCCAAAATTGCCGTGTCCCTGCTGACCCCAGCTGCCTCTCTGACCTGGTCCAGGGAGGTTGTGCAGCTCATGCCGTTCCTGAAGCATCCCTTACTCACACACACTCCCTGAGGCTGGCCAATGAATGCGGCCAGAGTACTGCTGTTTCTCACGCACACTAATAAAAGTTCCTCCTGTAAAAACATTCAAGAACTACTTTGGGTGCATAACACAGTGAAAAGAGAGTGGGCTTCAAAGCTTCACACACTTGGGTGTAATTCCAGGCTGCACCATTGAGAATGGAGATAATAGCTCTGTGTCCTGGGCAAGTTACTTGCCCTTTCTGAGGCTTGTTTTCTTACCTATAAAAATCTACCTGATGGAGTCAATGGGAAGATAAAAGAAAACGTATATAAAATACCTAATATGGGACCTAGCACATATAATTATTCGACGATAGTCATTATTATAAAGACAAAAATTATCTATATAAATATGATAACTTGTGAATTGTTCGTTTTTTCTTCCCTGGTGAATGTAGGACCAGTACACAGTTTCCGTCACCTCCATCAGCCAAGACACTTTATGATCCCACAGGAGTCTGAGGTTGCAACACATCTTGGCATTCACATGAGGTTGTTTGAACCATACTCCCCCATTTTATTCAGGAACTTGAAATCCTTTCCTGGGATTTCAAGAGATTTCTGTTCTGAAAGCCATTGAAGTAGTGTTTTCTGGTATTATTGAGTTTTAAAACCAGGAAGAAATTTAGGTCACCTGGCCAATTTCTGCTTTTGAGGTGGAGGGGCCAGAAATCGTAAATGACTAGTCAGTGGAAGGTGAGCAGGAAGTCATACTCATGGCTAAGTTTATTTAGCATTTACTATATGCCAGGATCTGTTTGAAATATTTGACCTGAATGATCTTATCTAATCTTCATAAAGCATGTCTTACCCCTATTGTACTGATGAGGAAACAAGGACACCCGCTTCCATGCAGCTGTGTGGAAAGGATCTACACACTGTTGACGTTCAAGACATGCATGCAAATCAATGAAAGCAGCTGTCAGTGTTTTACTCTTACACTTGGCCCTCTTGCTCCATCAGCTGGACTGTGGGTCTTGAGAAGGAGCACAAGAAATGGTAATTTGCTTGTTTTCTGGCAGCCTTGCTAGAACCATATTGTGATTGGCAAACAGCTGAGGGAGGAAGCATAGCCAGATTCTTATTTAAGATCCGTGTTGCCTATGAAAACCACACAGCCTGATTCTCACCTCCGTTCATAAAGTAGTTGGAAGAGAATTATAGAAAGAAGTTTGAATTTTAGTCCTTCTCATGACTAGAGTTAGCCTTGGGACTCTGCTGGTCACACACTCTGCAGCATCTCATTGGCAATCTCTTACTCAAAGCTTGCACAGCAGGAAACAAAAATAAATCTTTATTTGGAGATGCTCATGTTTTACAATCAAGGGTTGATTGTCTGTATGTCCTCAATAGCAAATCATTTTTGGTGATGGTGGGTCATAAGCTCAAGAGGAAATTGCTTCAGAAGAGCAGATACTTAATAAATCGTCTGGGGGTTGGATCGAGGTTTCCTCATCCTAGAGTGAGTCTGGGGGTGGGGGATGGTCTCCACGGTCTCCTTCAGGGACTAGTGGTAAAATACCAGTCTACATGTGGGTTTACCAGGGCCAGCAGCAAGAGTAACTCTGCCTCCAGCCCTTGATGTACAAGCTTATTGCTATGAAAAATGGTTGCCCCTCATATGATCTGTGTCCCTGTGGTAATGAGTTACTTCTTTCAAAGACATAATGGTGTAATTTTAATGACAGCATCTAAGCAATTCGAATAATACTTTTCACCTCCATACTTTCAAGGTTTGCTGCCTGAATAGCTTCAGGCGAGAATTCTGGGCTGTGGATTAGTGCCCATCATAGCCCCAGTAGATGGTTGTGCTCCGCCCCCCCCCATTAATTTTCAGATTGCTTACACAAGACAGGACTCACAGGCACTTCTGCAGGAGCTTTTTATTTTATTTTATTTTATTTTAAAGATTTTATTTATTTATTTGACAGAGAGAGATATATATATAGAGAGAGGGAACACAAACAGGGGAAGTGGGAGAGGGAGAAGCAGGCTTTCCACGGAGCAGGGAGCCCGATGCGGGGCTCGATTCCAGGACCCTGGGATCCTGACCTGAGCCAAAGGCAGACGCTTAATGACTGAGCCACCCAGGCATCCCTGCAGGGCCTTTGTAATGCCTTCATTGTATTTGCCACTTTTTTACAGTTATATGAGCGTTTGGATACTTGTATTTATTTTATGTCCCCTCCACCAGGACATGTGCTCTATGAGGGCAGGGACAATGTCAATTTTGTTTATCTCTGTATTTCCAGGGTCTAAGATGCTCCAAGAGTGAGCAATAGATAAATATTAACACCTGAGTGAAGTTGACTTATGAATAAATTCGTAATTTTTTCTAATTCCAAGTTATGGCAGATACACTCTGTTGTTTATGCTTGAAATGGCTAACCTTTCCCACCCTTCCTGTAAAGATGGAAAACTCTGCAGAAGTGGGTGTGCAATGTTCCACAGTTACATCCACTTATGATATGGGCTACAAATTAGTTCATTTGGATTGGGCATTGAAAAGGAAATTTTCATATTCTTAATAATTTAATGATTCTTCAAAGGTGTTCCTTCCAGTTGTGTTGCGCAGCAGGAGCCCTGGCCCTATGGTCTCAGAGCACCGTCACTACTTGTCCCAGAATCTTCTCAGTTCCATCCTCAATTGCTACACACTCATATTACTAGTAGATTTCTCTCAATAAAGATGAGTTCTAAGTTATATGCAAGAAACTGTGGTGGACCAAGTCATGTTTTCCTGGTAAAAATCAGAAGTTTCACCAACATCTTTCTTTTGCCACTTTAGACTTCTCAAGTTCAGAGGCCTAAAGCCCATTAATATTATTGAGAATGTATTTTCATGTACATTTAATAATATGATTATATTATTAATGACACGATTATTAAAGTTGTAAAAATATATAAACTCACACCAATTTCTTCTGTTTACCCTCTTTGGATGCAAAATTATATATCCAAGATTTCAAACTGGTGGCCTGTTGTTTGAATTTTACTCAGATGTGTTTTTTTTTTAGCTGGCAGAGTGCTTAAAAAATATAAGTCAATATTTAAAAACTGAGAGATTTTACATAATAATCTGGGCTTGTGGGAAATCAGCATATCTTGTCTGTCCACAACTGGCTACAGTTGAGTATGGCTTTTCATAGGTTGTGACTGTTGCATTTTGTGGGTCCACTTCTGCCCTCCTTTCTCCCTGTGTGTCTATTGCTTAAATTTCTGAAAATGTGGGACTACAGATGATTTGCTTCTTTTTTCAAATTTTAATTAAAGTTGTTTCAATTTTTTTGTTACGACAATGAATAAAGAACAATAGCTTTTGAGAAACTTACACTATCAGTTTAAGAATTGATCTATAGATGCATATTCTCTAGTCACCGTGCTTCCAGAACTACTAAACATTTTAAAACGGAGAAAGAAGAACAGAAGCGAAATGATAGCAATAGAGATTGCCAAAAGCTCTCTTGATCATCTCTTTGTTAGCTAGTTGAATTATTCTGTGTTTGACTTGTGGTTTCTAGTCCTGCCAGATGTAAGAATGCCCTGGAGTGAAGAGGCGGGGAAGCAGCCACGTTACAAACATCTCCTTTTTCATCTGGGGGAGGATGAGCCGTCACTGTGCTGGGACTCCTTGTGTCCTCTGTGGGGTTGTTTGGTGGGAGCTGCATCTGTGTCTGAGATAGATGTGGAATGATGATAAATTAGCTGCCATGGAAGTGATGTTAAATCCACGATAGACTCAGGGAACTCTGGGAAAATCATTTCATCAAGAGTCCCTAACAACTGCTATCATTTGAGGTTTTGATGTATTTAAAGTCAATACTCTTCATGCACAAGGAGTGCCCTGACTAAAAACAGTGAAGGAAATCATCAACATAACAAAAAGGCTACCAATTGAATGGTAGAAGATATTTGATGATCTCAGTGAGCTCCACATCAGGCTCTCTCTGCTCAGCAAGGAGCCTGTTTTCCCCCCCCACCCCGCCTGCCTCTCTGCCTACTTGTGACCTCTCTCTCTGTCAAATAAATAAATAAAGTCTTTAAAAAAAAAAAAAAACTTAAATGGAACTACCATATGATCTAGTAATTCCATTTCTGGGTATTTAACCAAAGAAAATGAAAACACTAATTTGAAAAGATATATGCACCCCTATGTTTACTGCAGCATTATTTACAATAGCCAAGATATGGAAACAACCTAAGTGTTTATCAACTGATGAATGGATAAAGAAGATGTGATACATGCACACAGGAATGTTACTCAGCCATAAAAAAGAATGAAATCTTGCCATTTGTGACAACATGGATACACCTAGAGTCTATTATGCTGAATGAAATAAGTCTAACAGAGAAAGAGAAATATCATGTGATTTTATTTATATAAAATCTAAATAGCAAAAAGAATGAACAAGAAACCCCAAACAGAAAGATTCGCAAACACTGAAAACAAGGTGGTGGTTTCCAGAGTGGGTTGGATGGGCAAAATAAGTGAAGGGGATTAAGAGGTACAATCTTCCAGTTATAAAATAAATAAGACATGGGGGTAGAAAGTACAGCATAAGGAATACAGTCAATAATAGTGTAAAAATTTTCTATGGTGACAGATGATAGCCCGACTTATAGTGGTGATCATTTCATAAGGTGTGTAAATATCAAATCATCATGTTATACACTTTTACATGTTAATTATACCTTTGAAAAGTGTCCTACTCTCTTGCATAAGTATCCCATCCTTTTTCTTGCTATATAGTGCGTATCCTGTCCTGTCCATTCGGCATCCAGATTTCTGTCAAGCCTCATCTCCACTGTATTGTATGAATCTGTAGCAAAATGGACTGTTTCTTTAGGTAGATTTTACTTGGAATATACTTATTTGGGCAATAAGATCTCCAGTGATAGGAGCTAACACCACTTAATGATAGGCACTAAAGACACAACAAAATTAATTAGAAGGATACAATGTGGCTACAAAGAAGAATGCTTTCCTTAAAGGTCTATAAGACTTCTTAAAGAGTGTTGAATCAGTTACAAGTTTTGACTTTTTTATACCAATAGACCAGCGTTTTTCCATTTCTGTCAATCTGTGTGGTATCTTAGGGCAAATGATTCCTCCTTGTGGGGCTGGCCTGCATACACAGGGTATTTTGCAGTATTCCTGGTCTGTACTCACTAGACAACAGTACCAACTACCCTTCCCTGCACAGTAACAACCAAACTTTTTTTTTTTTTTTTAAGATTTTATTTATTTGTCAGAGACAGAGCACAAGCAGGCGAAAGCAGCAGGCATAGGGAGAAGCAGGCTCCCCGCTGAGCAAGCAGCCCAACTTGGGACTTGATCCCAGGACCCTTGGGATCATGACCTGAGCCAAAGGCAGACCCTTAACCAACTAATCCACCCAGGCATCCTGACAACCGAAACCATCCTCAAAGATGGCCAACTATGCCCTGGGGCCCCAAATGGTCTCTGGTTAAGAACCACTGCTGTAGACCTCCCAAGATCTCTGAATTTTGCCAGAGGGTTCAGATTTTGTCTTCAAAGATCTCAGAAAGGACTCGTAAAGTAAGTTGGGAAAAGTGTGTTCCCTTTCTGGATGCCTGAAGGACAATGGACAATTTCCAAAATCCAAGCACAGAGCCTGGTTTCCTCTTCCGTTCCTCTAGTGCTCTGCCCTATGGCCTCAGATGGGTCACTTAACCCATGTTAGCCTCATGTTCTTTTACTAAAATAGCAGGAGGCCTGTCTGCAAAGGCTAAAAGAAAACTGAACGAGCTGATCTGTGTGAACGGATGGCTATATTGCAGGTGCTTGGGCTCTTGTCATACTGTCTCTTGCACATCCCCCGGTCAGCTCCCCCACAAGATCGTCTGCTTTCTCTAAAGCATAACAGTTAGAACAACAGTGTCCTGTCTCCACTTGGAAGTAGTCAGCTTGCCTGGGAACTTGGCTACTTGGTTCGCCCTGGAGCGCTTCTCTCCTCAAGCCTGGGAGGATTTGTTTGTTATTTTCTAAAAGGGCAGAGTGAGGACTGCTGCCCAGGCTCACCTGAATGGTCACCGTGATGACTCAGAGCTCAGCCCCAGCTGGGCACAGAGATGATGCTTGTTGTAATACCCCCACACCCTCCTGAGATTGCCATTTTATAATGCAGTTCGATGGTTTCTGCCTCTACACATAAATAAAGTGTATTTACTTTTCTGATTCTTGTAAGAAAACCCAAAGCCACAAGATTGTGTTTGAAGTTCCAAAACCGATGACTTGAGGTTTCTCTCCCATAGTGCATTCCTGTTGGACCACGTGGACACAGGCAGCAACATAGATCACTGCACTATTCTCGGTGGGTCCCTGAGGATGGGAGCCAGCAGCCCAAAGGGACACACGAGGCTGCAGAGTTCCTTGTACTTCCTCTGCTGGTGCTGGAAACCTCACGAAGCCTTCAGAGATGGAATTGCTTTTGTGATCTACCTTCACCTGCAGTAGGTGATACCAGCTGCTGGAATTCCTTGGCCTCGTGGTCCTCTCCTCTCTTTATAGATTTTGAATCTTGCTTGGTAACGGTTCAGGCAGAAATTTTTTTTACCCATTTCTACACATGAAAAAAGCAGTTTGTGTGCACATGTGTGTGTTTTTAAGGAAATGCACAGCTTTTTTCAGCAAGACCTCGAAGGTCTTATCAGGAAGTGCATAAGAATAAAAAGGAAATAGCCAACTGGGAAGTTAGAGAAAATTTTGCTTAGTTTCAGTACATATCAAAATTATAATGAAGATGTTGAATTCGTTCCCACATGCATGTGTAGTGCATGTGTAGACTATCTCTGAGACACACAGAGAGTGAAGAAGGACTGTTTCTGACACAGAGGGGTAGTGGAAGGAGGGAGGTTTAGTTTTCTGCCTCTAGATTAGTGACCCTATTGCACATCTGTGATGTGCATGTGGTCGTTAAAAAATAGAGTAAAAATTAAAATATAAAAAAAAAAATATCAAAAAACTAAAAATTGAATCAAAAGCATTCCAAGATAAGGAGGGGGAAAAAAGAAAGGTTGAGGCAGCTTGCAGAGATATATTTAACAGAAGAGAGGAAGTTGGGGGCGAGGGAAGGCCCGTAGGGCCAGTAAGCAAGAGGCCTACCAAGGAGAGCTCTAGAGTCATGGTGGGGTGAGGGGGTGGGGGCTGAGTTCAGAAAGTTTTCTGTGACCAGAGACAAGAGTGAGATGTGATCACTGACATCATTTGAAGTTCATAGGTTAGAAGCAAATGGGTGTTTACAGGATGCCCAGAAGGAACAGAACGTGTCCTTAACAGCCCTCCCGGTAAATATACCAATGAGAATCAAATCACTGCTCTTTCTAATGTCCCCCATTGTGGGCTTCAGGCTAACACCCAAGTGCCATTCACAGGGGCAACTTGATGGGAGTCCCACGTTCTTTCCTAAATCCTTTGCTCTTGGCTGGGCTTCTGCACTTAGGATGGAATGTAGGTCAGATGGACTGCATATCTTTGGGTAATCTCTCACGAATGCTATTTCTTAAAAATGAGCTTTCGATAAGACTCGAACAGCAGAGATTAAGGTTAGATTCTCTGGCAAGAGCCTTGGTGCAGACTCTACATTGTGCATGAGGGGCAGGTCTAGCTACCTGGACAATCAGCCACAGGCCACGTCAACTCTGCACAGAGCCACAGGAAATGACTGAATTTTCCCCTCATGTGGAGTGGTATAAAGTAAAAAGTGTTCAGTTTTTTTAACCTGTCAAAGGCAGGCCTCGAAAGACTCCTGACAACATGAAAAAAACCATGTTGTGCTTTTTATCCCTGAAAGGCAGGCAGTGAGCCTAATGCTGGGAGCCTCGATGGTGAGCTGTGTGTTTACACAATCAAATCTCCTTTTACCACAAGTCCTTGCCTCCATCAATATTTTGACTGAGCAAAGCCCGCTCTGTATCAGTTAATCAGTATCATATCCTGCTTTCCCACGTCGCTCTGTCAATCTTGCTGTGTTCCTGAGATGGGTGTTAGTTTGAGTCTCAGATGGACCACTACTGCGCTCCCAGAACCCCAGGAGGAGGCAGGCATGTCACTGAAAGTTCATCCCCCAGAGGCTGTGAAGTCAGTGCCGCCTTTACAGCACACAGGGTTCCACCAGCTTCCAGGATGCTTACGTGCCAAAGGGAAGCTGCAGAATTTAATCAGTCTTCATAGCCATTTACTGCTTCATATATTACAAAGCAGAATAGATTATATCTTAATTACACGCTCTTCCTTCTAAAGGGCTCTGTTCATCTGCGGTGACCACTAGCAGTTAAATCTATGGAAAACATGTGTCTCATTGCCTAGGTTAATAATGTGTTGGCGATTTTTCCAGGAGCAGAGAAGGTTTCTGTAATCATGGACAATTGCTACATTGGCTTGAAAAGAGTGACGGGCTGAGTCACTTGACTGTAAACAGGTTGTGGGGAATGTCTGGATGGTCTTGAGTTTCTCATGGTGCTCAGGGTGGAAATGTAGGGAGGGGGGCCCCCGGGGTTTCAGTCCCAGGTCAGGGGCAGAGGAGCTGGGGTCCCTGCAGGGCTGTGGCCAGAGTGCAGGGCTCTCCCACAGGCCCTGACTTTTCCCCTCTCTGAGGAAATGCAGCAGACATTTAAATATTTCCAAACCAAACAAGACACCCTGAAGGATTCTCCTCCTGTGGCCCCATCATCTGCCTCAGGCCGGATTTGAGAATATCAAACAAGGCAATGACAGAGGCAGCTCGGCTTGGAAGAGGACTGGCAGGAAGACAGGACAACAAAG
This sequence comes from Enhydra lutris kenyoni, assembly GCF_002288905.1. Classification (NCBI taxonomy): domain Eukaryota; kingdom Metazoa; phylum Chordata; class Mammalia; order Carnivora; family Mustelidae; genus Enhydra; species Enhydra lutris. The sequence goes on along the minus strand of NW_019154132.1, from coordinate 1,579,102 downwards.
CTCACCCCGTGCTGAGCTTCTGCCCTGAGATGCAGGGGCTGCTTTTAAAACTGCAGAGGCAAGAATGCAGGGTGGTCTTCGAGTCACAGTCAGATGAGGGTCCTGATCTCCCACCCTTCCTCCGGGGTCCAAAATAACAAGCCAGGGTGGCCTTGAGGGTTTGAATAAGCCTATCAGGTTTTTTTCCCCCCCTGACATTTGCTTTCAGGTTTTCTGTGCCTTTTTCTCAGAGAGTTTCCCTGTGCCCTGGTTTCTTCTAAAAAGTCTCCTCGTCGTGCTCTTTCCTGGCCCCAACAGTTAAATCAGATTTCTCATTTTCATCTGGGCTTTGACATTAAAGGAAATAAAAGTTCTAGAACCAAACTTTCTGCTCTTCTTGCAGTGGCCTCTGGTTCCATGAGAATGGAGCCTGCTTTGAAATTCTGAAAACCCTCATCTAATGTCAGCACTGAATTTGGAGGGGGGAAAAAAAAAGGAAAGTTGTAACTTTGGTCTTGTTCTGCACATAATTGTTAATAGAATCGTGGTTTCTTTCTTTCTTTCTTTGGTAATCTTGTTTTCCAAATTAAAATCCCTCAATGACTCAGCCTCCGCTATGGTCTGAGAAACAAAGAACTATCAGGAGAGCTAGCTTGAGAGACAATCTGGGCTTCAGAAGGCAGATGGAAGGACAGGAAACTGCAGCTCCAGCAAGCACAGGGCTACGCTCCCTCTCCCCGGCCTCCCTCTGAGGACAGACCTTGTGTCCCCCAAGCATTTAGGGGACTTTCAATTCCCTGGAGGAGATGTCAGTGGCAACGAGCCAGTGGAAATAGACTTTGAATCCTTACATCGAAGGCTGGCTCTCCTCTACTCCATGCTTCCCTGAAGTCCCTTTTCAGACTGGAACACATCTCCCAACCCACCTCTGGCCAGGACTGGGAATCCTACTTTCTTTTGGGCAGAACCAGCTTATACCCAGGGTGGGAAGTTGGCCAGAGGGCAGATCAGACTGCTCCTGTGTGGGATCCCAGGGAATCACACTTCTGCCAATGGTGTGAGCTCTGGAGGCTGTCTCAGTGTGGTGGGTTCTCACCTGGGCCCTTGCAGGAAAAGGTAGGACTCCTGGATGTCCCGCTGCCTTTGCCTGGCCTCCTCAATGGTCTGTTTCTTCATGTGGGATGCGGAAGGGTGATGTCTGCCATGGTTTCAGCTGTGCCTCATGCGATTTATGAGCTTCCTGGACAAAGGCCATGACATCTCGTGAATCGCTAGGGTAGACGATGTGGACACCCTGGAATGCTGGACATCCCTACCCTTCAACAAAGTCTCCCCCACTGTAGCTGCCATCCCATCCTTTTCCAGTTGCCCAATACAGACATGTGTGGTCAGATGGATTTCAGTTAGGGTTTCCGCCCTCCCAGTTGCTAGCTATGTACTGGTGAATGAGTTTGCTCATCTAGGAAATGAGTTTAGTAATAATACAAACCCTATAAGACTATTTTAAGGATTTATAGATTTTGCATGCTGATTAGCAGTGAACCTGAGCATCCAGTAACCCTACAGAGAGCTGTTTTTCGTTAAAACCCAATGTTCATAACACTAATGTTAATAAAATACTAGCTCTTCTCTGGTTCGAAAAGGGGAAAAAAAATCTTTTTGCTGGTCTTCATTCTCTTTTGGGCGGTGTGATCCTTGCAGGGCCCATGTTTGATACGGTTTCAGGGCCAACCCCCGGTCCCTCCCAGGGGCTCGTGGAGTAGTACTTTGGAGGCTTTTCCCAAAAGAATGAAGACTAGCCAGGAGCTAGGGCTCTCCTACACACCCACTTCAGAGTATCCTCTAGCTGAAGGAAACGAAGTTTAGTGTCCAGTCCACTCAATACTCAAGGGGCTGGATGGAGGGACTTCAATGGCCCAACTGTCATAAGCATTCTTCAAGAGAGCTTATTTATTCTAAATTGTCTTGGACAATGGAGAAAGCCCTGTGTGGGGGACCTTAATAAATCAAATGTATTCTGTCCAGCTGTGAGCTTGGTTTATAATTGTTATGGGTTGAATTGTGTTCCCCCCAAAAAGACATGTTAGAGCCCTAACTCCCAGTGGCCTAACACGGAGATAGGGTCTTTACAGAGGTCATCAAGTTAAAGTGAGGTCATTAGGGTGGGTGCAAATCCCAGTATGACTGGTGTCCTTATGTAAAGGGAGATTTGGGCACAGAGGCAGACACACACATAGAGAAGATGACATGAAGACACAAGAAGGAGATGGCCATCTACAAGCCAAGGTGAGAGGCTTCAGAAGAAGCCAACCCTGCCGACACCTTGATGTTGGACTTTTGGCTTCTGAGACTGAAAGAAAAGAAAAGAAAAAAAAAAACTCCTGTTGTTTTAATCACCCCATTTATGACAGCCTTAGCAAAATTACACTTCTCACTATCCTGTGCCTCAATTCCTCCCTCTGCATACCCTGATAACAGTGACCTTTCTCCTCCCTCTGCCTAGGATTTAGTTGGGACTTGGTTTATACATGAAATGACATCAGGCTTTTTGCAACTTTACCATGTCCTGCTTCTACTTTTGCAGAAAACTGAAGAACTATGTCTTGACCACTGCACTGTGCCAGGAACTAACTACTTTGTAGCCCTTAATGATCCCATCAAATATTTAAGGTTAGTGTCCGTAACCCCCTTGGCCAGTTTAGGAAACGGAGGCACCACCACTGAAGGAATGCAGTGAACGGCAGGGCTAAAATTTCAGCAAAGCCAGCTCTGCCAGCCTCTGACATCTCAGCTCACTGAACGGGGTGTGCTGCTTGGAAGAGACTTGTGGGAGTAAAAGTGGGGAGACATTTTCCTGAGCCTATGTACTCTCTGCAGGAGATATTTTCAGGACACAATAAAGGACAGGGTTTCTCCCCTACAGCTTGGAGTGGACTGTTCATGGTCATTCATTTGCTATTTCTCTGCTAGGGAAGGCTCAAAGCTGGTACATCATCCTTAGTGTGTTCCTGGCTTGGACATTCATGGGTTGATTCACATCTAGATTGAGGATTTCCTGGTCATCCGTCTGGTTCCTTTAGGGACCTGGGACTTACCTGTAAGGAAGGGATCATCCAGAGGAAAAGGGTATGGCTGTTGCCCACCACACCTGTTCTTATCATTGCAAGGAGACATCCAGTGCCTAGAGGCTGACAGAAGCAGAGCCCCCTGGCATCTCACCACTTGGAGGAGCAACCAAAGCACCCTCATAGCGCCATGCTATCAGTAGCCATACGTCATTATGGTACTGCTCTGTTGTGCATGTCTTGGACAACTTCGCACTCTGCCCTGCTTCCAGCCAGTAGTCTTGTCTATGGCTGGGGTGGGGAAGGGGGGCTGAGTTTTTCTGAAAACAAAAGCTACCATTTAATTTAAAACCAGCTGTTCTTTACATTTCTAGAATTAGAGGAGGGTAAAGAAAGTCCCAGCATTAGAAAAACAAACAAACAAATAAAACCTCTAAAGGTGAGTTTTACACAGTTGCAGTGAATTTGGAGATTCGGAAAGATAGCAGGTGTGAAAAATGTCAGCCTTTCCTTACTGGGCATTAGAGCACAACTGAATAGAAGATCATGTGTATGAGTGTGTTGATGTATGTATGTGTCTGTGAGTGCCTCTGTGTTTGTGTGCATGTCTGCTCGTGTTATTTTTCTTTACGCAATGGCTCTGATGCTCTTGGCCTCTTCCCCACTCACAAGGCAGGATGTCTCCTACCTGACAATATTGCTGGAGCTGGGGCCGGGGCTGGGGCCGGGGCTGGGGCCGGGGCTGGGGCCAGGGCTGGGGCTCCTGCATCATTACTGACACTACCACCATCCAATTAGAATATTGACGACGCCCTGTGGAAAGCATCACCGCAATATGTCACAGTGCTTAGGACGTCTGGGTGATAAACCCAGGGACCTCGTGTCTTCCCTCAACCAATATCCATGTCCTTTCACCCTGTGCCTTCCCTTAACTCAACTTTTCTCCTGGAAAGAACCTTAGTAAGTTACATCTGATGGCCGTGCTGGGTTATACCTTCCTTCCCCGTAAGGTTATACCTTCCTTCCTGCCCTGACCACAAAGGAAGACTTTGAGGACAGACTGCCATTCTGCCTAGCCTGCAGGAGGATAGAGCTGGGGCTTCACCTGTGCAGATTTCAAGGCTCCTGAGGTTTCGGTCCCACCCAGAGAGTCTGTGTGACCGTGTAGAGCAAGGTTGGGTATCACCGACTGAAAGAATGCAGAGAAGTGATTTGCCAAAGCTGTCCAGGGGGCATGATAGATGCCAAGGTGTAGGCCACATGCTTTACTGACAGAGAAACTAGTGAAGACACCAGCTAAACAGCTGGGGCAGCCTTTTCTCATCTGCAAACCAGCAAGCTTGTGTCAGTAACACTTTCCTCAAAAGATTTCTGTAGAACATAAATAAGATAATGTTCGTTCATGGTTCTCAGTCTTGGCCTAAGAGGTAGAAGCACTGTGGGGAACTTTTAAGAACCCTGAGGCCCAGGACCCCCTCCAAGGAGCCAACTCAGCTGGCTGGGTAGGCAATGGGACGGCCATGGGTGGTTTTCAAAGCTGCCCGTGTCCCTCTACCATGCACTTGGGCAGTGATGCCCTATAGTGTGTGCAAATGTCTCTCCAAGTAACTGAGGCCCCTCAAAATGGAAGCATGTTAGCTGATTTGATATCTTTGGAGTCCCTATTCAGAAACCAAATACTGGCCTAGTTACCTTGTGTTTCAGTCAAGTAAAGCCGTTCTTTCCTAATAGGAGTTTCTTTCCTTCACTTTGAAGATTAGCCCTTGGCCTAGATCATCTTCTGGCTCATCCACTATATCCCCCCAACCGCCTACACACACACACCATGATTTAAGGTTACCTCCATCTGGTTAGTTCTGAGGGGAACAGATTAAGTAAGGGGAGCCTGGATGACATGAGATCATGGAGACAGAGCCAAGTGTGAGGCTCCGCACATGGACAGGGCCTCCGAGCAGAGGGGACACATACCAGCTGCCTCCTGAGCCCACTGTCAGACACTGTTCCTAGGCCAAGCCTCCATCTCCTCTATAAACAAAGTGAGGGTGACAAAGACAGCCTCCTGGGACATGGGAGGGGCACCACGGGGAAGTGCTTAGGAAATGGGAGTGGGAAGTCCCAGATAAAGTCCAAATGATAGTAGCCAGAGCCCCCAGTGATGAGAGATTAATTATTTTTTCTGCGGATGAGGGACTGCTTTCAGGGAGTAGGAGATGAAATGACAACCCCAATGATGAAGGAGAGGGAGAGGGAGAAAGTCTTCCTCTCCCCACACACTCTGGAGCCCAACTCAATCTAATGCAAAGCAGTTTGGGATGCTGGAGGTGCTCTGTCAGTTACTGGAGGTGACATGGTACGGTCTGGGGGACCAAGCCACTGACTGGCTCTGGCAGAGGCTCCTTGGCTCTCTTCCCATCTGTAGGAGCAGCTCCCAAGCTGGAAGAGTAAGATGTGATACTTTAGGAGGGAACGTTGAGCCTCCATGCTACCCCCAGATCTCCCCTCTCCCTTTCCTGCAGACACTTATGCCAAGAGGACTGGTGAATTGGCACTGGGATGGTCATGTCTCCCAGGAACTGGAGAGCTGAATATTTATCAGTCAGATTGCAGTGGGCTCAGGGCGTTCTGAACTCCAAAAGAACTTCCAGGACTTTCATTTTTTTTCCCAAATGATTTAGGCATCCATGTGCTGTGGCCCTCTCTGGCCCAATGTCTACATTTGTAGTGTTTTTCCTTGCTCATATAGTGTTTCATAGAGGCAGGTTTGGTAAAATGTATTTCCGTTCCGATAAAACACATTAAAATATATTTCCTTTCTAAATAAGTTGGTGCCTGTTTTGAATTAATCGCCGTGATGCACAGTAATTAGGTGTATGTGAATCCACCAGACGGTTCTTCCTTTGGGAGGGATGTGCTAATTCCATGTCGCACTATACAATGTCATAACTGTAGAGTGCGCCGGAAAATTTTTCCCAAAAATCACTTCCACTTTCTAAAATGTAATTCAAGATTATTCTCCTTAAATTCTCTAGAAGTTGTGGTAGCAGTTCAGAAAACTTGTGCATGCACAACTAGAGAACTCACTGACTTCCCCAGAATCCGGGCAGAAGCCAAGTAAAACAAGTACGTGGGCCTTTCAGTCACTGTCTTGGCATTGCGGATTTGGACAGATAATAGTTACCTCCGAGGATGAGAATCCAGCTTCAAAGCCTGCTTTGCTAGCTTTGGTACAGGGATTCATGAAATATTTTTCAGAGACTCTTGCTCTCCAGATCTCTCTCTGTCTCTTTCTGGTGTCTCTGTCTCCTTCCCTCCTTCCCTCCCTCCTTCTTCCCTCCTCCTCCTCCTCCTCTCCCTTCTCACCCTCCTATTTCCTCCCTCTCCCTCTATCTCCCTCCATCTCTCTCTCTCTCCCTCTGTCTCTCTCTTCTCTCTATCCACTCCTCATGGTTCCAACTGATTTATATTTAGTAATCACTATTTCTATATGCGGAGATCACAACTTCCTTTCTTTGCCTTCTCTATGTTCCATCCTGAAAAGATTTTATAACTAATAAAGGATTTCTTTTCCCACTTGCTCCAGTCACCACCTCCTTCCATCTGGAGAATCCATATCATGCTGTGTGTAAGTACCTAGACTTATTGCTCCACGGAGGCAGGCAGACCTTAATGATTCCACCTGACTTGTCTTTGCAAAGTTTACTAGAATAAAACAAGAGAACTTATCACTTCGGGTAAAAATGGGCAGGCTGTATTTTCAGGTGTAGGGCTCAAAATTAGGCGTTGTACTTTCCCAGTAATCAATCACAGAACTATTTGGGTGAACAAACTACTAAAAAAAGAAAAAAAGCTTTTAGATCTTTCCTTAACTAATTAAGGGACTAGCCTCAACACCCACACATCTGAACTGTATCTGTAATTCAGTCTGTTTTTCTAAACCTGTGGTTGTTAAAGTGTGGTCCCTGGACCAACATCATCAGCATCACCTGCGGATTTATTAGGACTAGAACCTTTTGAGCCCTTCCCCAGACAGAGTAAAAAACGGGGAGGGGGGTGGGGGTGGGGGTGGGGGTGGGTGGCGGGCAGCAGTCTGTTTATAAAGCCCTTCAAGTTATTCTGATTCAGAGTGAAGACTGTCATTGTACCTGTGTCTGCAGTGTTGATGGAAGTTCTTATATGCGATGTCGGCTTTAAAAGAAGTGAAATGGGGGCAGCCTGGTTGGCTCAGTACTAGAGCATGGGACTCGATACCAGAATCATGAGTTCAAGCCCCACATTGGGCATAGAGCTTACTTTAAAAAAGAAAGATGTGAAATGAACCTAAATCAGAAAGCATAGATTGAACCCTTGATAGTCATGACCTACTACACATCTGTAAATAGGATCAACACCTCCACATTATAGGGATATGGAAAAGCACCATAAAATGGGTCAAGCTCTTACACAGCTCGAAACAACCATGAATTACTGCGTGCCGGTGTCTACTTGCACCACTAGGGGGCGCGCTAGCATTTCCAAAGCCGTCACCCCAAGAGACTCAGCGTTTTTGTCTTTGAGGTCCTGTCATTCTCTGTATAAACAAGTTACGTTCAAGTGTTTAGGATATAAATTACGACCATGCCGGCTGCTTCGGAAGGAATGTAAACACAGCACTGTGGTCGGAGCAAACTCTGAAACTGACTTCATAATTTATAGCAGGCCCTTGTGTAGCTCAGAATAAAAGGGAAAAAAAGCCCTATTTAACTGCAAATATGATAATGGAGACACAAAAAACATGTTTAAATCATTGCTTAATTTTGGAAAATATAGAAAGGAAACCTAAGGATTAGGAAGATGGTTCAGACTTTTGAAAACAAGATGTTTTACTAATGATACTGTTTTTGGATTTAAATTCACTTGGAATACAAAAACCTTCTGTGTGAGATATCTACTGAGTGGTATTAAGTGCCTGGCAACTGATGGGGCGGTGGGGAGACCTTTTAGGGAATGAGAAACAAAGGTGAGTTTTCAAAAGCAAAAGCAAAAACAAACAAACAACCCCAAAATACCAGCCCTCACTTGGGAAAGAAAACCCGCAGCTTGATCATGGTTTGAGAACCTTCCTGTTTCTGCTCAGATCTACTGTTGCCAAGGTTGCCCATGATTTTGAAGGATTGGTCAGAGGAGGGCTGGTTAAAAAAAAAAAAAGAAAGAAAGAAAAAAGAAAAAAAGAAAGAAAGGAAGGAAGGAAGAAAAAGAAGGAGGAGGAGGAGGAGAAGAAGAAGGAGGAGGAGGAAAGGAAAGGGGAGAAAAAAAAAAAAAAAACAGTCCTGCTGCCTGGTTGGCTTATTTTCTCTCTTTTGAACTTAGAGCTTTACCAGAGCTGCCTGTAGCATTTGAGACTGGGGACGCTCCAGATATCAAGCAAGGAAAAGGGGCTCTGAGAGAATCCCTGAAGGAGATTACTTGTTCAAAGGAAGGAAGGAGCAAAGGGGACAAAGGAGGTTGGACAGAGATGGGTGGGGGTTGAGAGTGCTCCTGCTAAGTAGGGTTGGTCAGGCTCTGAATTTGGGGTGGTGGGGACAGACAGCAGCCACAGAATACCTTATGAGGATGAGTACCTGCTTCTGTTACTCTCCAAGGAAATTAAAAGATCCAAATGGTCAAAGACTGCCCATTACTGCTCCACCGCCATCTCCCTCTGGACTATTTAGGATCTGACCACCACCCACAACAAAATGTGATCAGTACTCCCACCAAACTGTGAGTTGCAAAGGGGAAGCTGGTCCTGTTCTTTGAACACCTTGATCGCCACTCAGCTGAGCCCTAGGTGGTGACTTTCTACTCTGCCCGTTATTCCCTGCCCTCATTCCCTGCTGGTGGAAAAGAGGAAGGAGCAAAAGGCAAAACTCTCCCTGGCTACAGGAAAGAGAACAAAAGGGGCACAAAACTTGGTTTCCTCAAGTCAGACTCTTGCCTTCATTATCTTGCCTGGTTTTCTTTTAAGTTCTTTTCACCTTCTGGTTTTTGTTTAGCCAGAAGGAGCTAGGGTGAAGGAAAAAAAGATCAGAAAAAGTTCCTTCATCTCTTTCTCTCCTGAGAAGACCCACAATCAGAACCTGGCCTGTGTTACTCAAGGCACAGACCCCACACCACGTCAATTATACAACTTGAGGGAAAAAAAAACCCAACAGTGTAGAGTTGCATTGCTGGCTGGTAGAGAAGAGAGCCTGGTGATCCCAGGATGCCCGTGGAGGAAATAGGTCTCTAAAACAGCTATTTGTTATATATATTTTATTGAAAAAATTTTACATCAAAATAGTTTGGCAAACTGTAAAAGTATACATAAGTGCAAATATATCCTCCTTTTAAAATACAAGCAAAGTGTGAGTATACACGAAAATCATAAAAATATCTTCAAAATATGGTGGTAGAAAACAACCTTGTAAAAAAACGTTGTATTGTCACAATACTGAAAACCACTTTCTTAAACTAGACACATTGTTTCTAAATACTTTCTTAATAATGTTCTTTGGCACCTGTATCCAAACTTAGTGTTTGGCGGAACAGAACTCTCTTTTGGCTAGGCAACAAGATGAGGCTTTCTTGAAGTCTTGTGCTTAGCACTGCCTTTTTGAAAAGCACAAAAATTTTCATAGACAAAGAAAAACACACACACACAACTTGCGTTTTTCAGACCCTGATGACTGAAGGTAATGAAGATCCCAGAGTTACAGGTTTATGTTTTTCATGTGGTAACTTTTTATCATCTCCGCTAAAAAGCTGAGTTCTCCATTGGTTCTCTCCCTCGGGGGGATCCTGCATATATTCGTATTAGGGTATTGCCAGGGTTGTCCTTCTACCAATGGTAGACAAGTATCAGTGAACAGCGCTGGCCTGGGGATTCTGGCTAAGTGACTGGTGTGCTACTTACTGCTAGCGCCGTGCATAGTGGAGGAGTCCACCTCAGTTCATTCTGCCCTGCAGAAGAGAGAGCAGAGAGCGGCCTGGGCATGGCCTCCTTCCCTCCATTCACATGACGCAGGGCTTAATATCCTGGCAGACACTCTGGTGGTGGTGATGGTGATAATATGGTCCGCTTGCAGAGGGATGGAAAGAAGAAATGCCATTAAAGTTGAGGACAAAATCCTTTCTGTCACACACTGGGGTAGAGTGATGCTGGTATCGAGGCAGTCCCACTGAAAGAAGAAAGGAAAAGCTCTTCAGAAACAGTCACTCAGCTGAGGATGAGGCATGTTACTTTTTTTAATTTATTTTTTTTTACGATGAGGCATATTACTTTTTTTTTTTAAAGATTTTATTTATTTATTTGTCAGAGAGAGAGAGAGAGGGAGAGAGAGCAAGCACAGGCAGACAGAATGGCAGGCAGAGGCAGAGGGAGAAGCAGGCTCCCTGATGAGCAAGGAGCCCGATGTGGGACTCGATCCCAGGACGCCGGGATCATGACCTGAGCCGAAGGCAGCTGCTTAACCAACTGAGCCCCCCAGGCGTCCCAAGGCATATTACTTTTTAAATTTAAATTTAACTCACGCCTTATTTTGACTCAGGGTAAGAAAGGGGTTGATGTGCCTTTTGTCTATCGTTAGAAAACGGGTAGAGCAAACCCACCTCTAGAAGTTTCTCAAAGTTTCAAACTGGGTCATAGGAGGTCTGTGAAATCACTATGTTTTGTTTTGATGTACCCGCACACACAGAGCACGATCCTCCTCTAAACCGGCTTCTCGTGCGCCCGAATTCCCCTTTTATTCCCGGACCCTCAGGAACGCTTTAATCGCGGAGGGTGCAACCGCGCGGGGACTGTTGAACCACACTCTCTGTAGGGTTCCCTAAGCGCTGGTCTCCCGGCCCTTGATGCCAGAGCCTGGCTGCAGAGGCCAAGCGCCCTCCACAGAAACACCGCTGTCGCTCTCACGTCTTCTTCTGAGCCTCCTGCCTGTTTCTCAATTAACTGTCCCAGTCAGAATAGCAGGTCACAATAGAGATATTTATTGTGCCAAGAAGAGATGAGAGAAAACAATCCCTTTGCAAGACAAAGGGCCTGGAAAGAAAGTACAGGTCGTCCTAAGTTCGGAAAGTCTCAGGCTTCCCTTAGAGAAGCCTTTCTCCAGGGAGCAGATAATGCTCTTCGATAAACGCTCAGCTGCAGACCCTTCTGCACATCGAGGTGTCAGGCAGCGCGGGGAGCCCCTTAGAAAATCCGGGATGGCAGAGGGCGAAGAAGGCTCTCTCTCCTCTCCTCTCCTCCCGGGCCGCCGCTCTGCGGGGGCCCAGAGCCCGGCCGCAACCCGCTGCCGACTTTTGCTTTTGCTTTCTCAGCGCCTCCCGGCCCCGGGGCGCAACTGGCCAGCGGCGTCCCGAGCGCGCCGCGGCCGGGTCTTCTCCCGGACAGAGTTTCTTTCCGCGCTGGGCTGGGTGAGGCCTCTTCGCCTGCGTCTTTTCTGGGTACCCGCGCCTTGTTCGACCATAAATTGCATATTGGGGGCCAGGCCAGATTCGAATTTTGAGTGCGTGAAAACCGTACTCGCCCGCCCGCGGCGCTCGCGCCCAGCTCTCACCGCCTTGGCCTGGCAGCATCCCAGGGCTGCGAGCGGTCGCTGACTTGAGCCACGTTTGTTGCCTTGTAGGACCTACTGTCGCCAAGGGCGCGCCGCATTGATCTCAGAAGGTAGCAACACTTCCACGCGGCCCCGGTGTGTGCTTGTTGCTCTGCATACAGGTGCCTTCGCCCATCGTGTTATAGCACTTCTCAGTGCCAGTTCTATGAGCTCAAAATAGCGGGCCCAGGCAGGACCCAGAGCTCTGGGTTACGACCGACTGAAGGCCGCCGCCAGCTCTTTGATGTGACCAGAGAGAGATAAAAGCCCCCGCTCCTTCTTGAAAGACTCACTGTAATAAATGACCGATGCGGGGCCTCCCTGAGCACGCGGACCTTGGAAGCCCTATCCCAAGTTGGACTGCGCTGCCCGCGGGGGTGTGTTGTGTGCGTGTGTGCGTGCGTGTATGCTGCGGGGAAACTTCTTGGACCACCAGCCCCTCGGTCTGCTCCGCCTCCCAGCTCCTCGCTGGGCCATAGTCCCTCGTTGGGCCGCGGTCCACCAGTGGCGCACTCCTTAACAGGCCCCGCCAGGCCCGCTCACCCAGCCTGCTACTGCTGAGCCCCCACTTCTCCTCCGCCTGGGGGATGCCAACTAGGACGGGGGAAGAGAGGGACGGGAGCCAGAGGACGAGGGAAGAAGGGGCAGAGCGTCCGGGTCGGGCCTTGGCCCCAATGACGGCCTCCCCAGGATTCCCAGGCTCTGCCCATAGGTCGTGCGAGGCTCCCCTGCAAGGCCGCTGCGGGAGGCCGGCCTGCTCCAGCTCTGCCGTTTTCGTTTTCCAAGTTTGTGTTTCCGGGTCCCGAATTTCTGGGACTTGTGCGTGAGCTTGGGTGTGTTGGGTAGGGAGAGGGCGGCCTCAAAGAACAATCATAAGTCTCTTTCTTTCTTGCGAGTTCTTTTGTTTTTAATTTTTCGGGTACTGTTTCAGGGCAGCTGGAAAACCTCGAAGTCTGGGTTCAAACTGAGTAGAGCCTGCTTGGAGAAGGGGAATGGGGAACACTAGGAGGGCAGAGGGCAGCGGGCTGGGCGGGGAGAGGAGTGGTGGGCAGGAGAGTGGGGGAGTGGGCGCTGCCTGGGGTGATTGACAGCCAGTCCCAGGGGATTAAAAAAAAAAAATGAAGAGGGAAAGGTCGGCTGTATTGGTTACTTGTTGAAATTCCCATAAAAATTGAACAAGACTCTGCTCTCAGTGGGTTAAGTCAGGCTAAAATCCTCTCCCGTGTGGTCCTGCCGAGACTGTCTTTGTTTAGTTAACCTCTGAGACCCGCATTTAAAAGGCCTATTTGGGAAATTTCACCGTCCAGGGAACCAACATCTTTTGCCCATTTCTGGGCTTCCCCGTCTCCCCTGCAGCTCATGTCACACGCTGATTCCCGAACATATATCGTGTGCATCATCCTCTGAGGCTTTTTCTAATTGGGGTGAAAGGTGGGTGTGAACTAAAACACCATTTGATAGGCAGATCAGCCTGATTTTAAGCCTGTGGGTGCTTCAGAGAGGTTAATATGACAGAATTTATCTCCACTGTCTGAGAAACCTGGTTAAATATTCAAATTCCCTCCTCCACCCCATCTATTCCCTCCCACCTTTCATCGCCTTCGGCAAGTCAATAAATTTTCATAATCTTCAACAAACAAAATTTACACCAGCAACACAACTGAAGTCCAAGAGGCAAGCATTTCTCAGGGGAATCACAACGTGGGCCTCAGGTCCTCCTGGCCTAGGACAGACTCATGTCATCAATGTAGGTCCACTGTGTTGGGAAGCAAGGGACTCCTCACAGGCTGGTGCCCCTCTCCATTAGTAACACCTCCCTCCTGTGAACAATCCTGGGTCCCCCCTCTGCCTTCTTCCCTGACCCTCCCTCATTTCCCCTCCCCTCAACTCTGGCCCAGTTGCAACCCCTCTCCACCCACACCCTCAGCACACAAAACATGTCCCTTTCTAACGTCTACTTTGGGAGGAAAGCAACAGCAAACAAACTAAACACACTTGCGTGTGCCAGCGTGCGCGCACACACACACACACACACACACACACACACACACGGAAGCAGACACAGCTCCTTGGCCAGGCTCCCCAAAGACCACATGCCTTCTCTCTAAACTAAGTTGGGCCTGAGATTTGAGACCTGCCGTCCATACGGACAACTTGGGACCCCAGGAAGTCAGGCGACTTTGCACCATCCTCCTGGCAGTGCAAATTCTGGAGGCCCAGCTCTTGGCCAAGGGTATGAGAGAGGGCAGTATGACCTCAATCCTCTCCCCTCCATGAATAAGGTTCCCTCTTCTCCCAGCACCCACTCCTCCCCGTGCCTTCAGACTCCCTGGCTGCGGCGACCCTGTGGAAGTTGCAGTAGCCGTGGAGCCTGGAAACCTAGAGGCGCGCACTGCGTTACCTGAGAGGTCCTCGCGGGCGTTCTGGTGCAGGTAGCTCTGCTCCAGCGAATAGGAGGACATGCTCGAATGCAGGCCTGCCGAGGCTGCGGGGTTGCTGCTTGGCGTCAGGGAGGGCGGCTGCTTGAGGTAAGGCGAGGCGCCGGGCGAGCTCCAGTGCGCCGCGGGGCTCGTGTAGGGAGAGTGGCACTCGATGGCGCTCGCCATGGCTGGGGATGAGGGCACTGGGCTGCTGCTGCTGTCCGGGCCGTAATCCCCTCCGCCGCCGCCCCCAGCAGCGCCGACACCCCCAGGCCCGGCGGGCACGGGGCAACTGGCCATGTAGGTGGATCCGGGGTTGGGCGACATGTGCGGGACGTGGTGGTGATGGTGGTGGTGCGGATGCGCGTGGCCCGGGGCGCCTGTGCTGGCGTCGTAGCCCGCAGGCATCATGTCGAGGCCTCCGTAGCCGCCCTGCCCGTGGCACCCAAGCGGCGCCGATGGGGGCGCCTGGAAGTCGAAGCCCTGTGGCAGCAGCGAGGCCCCGAAGCCCAAGCCACTCACTACGCGGTGGTACATGGGCTTGAGCGCCTGGCATTTCCGCCTGAAGCCGCGGGGCCGGCGGCGGAAAGAGCCCTCCTCGAACATGAACTCACTGGCCGGGTCGATGGTCCAGTAGTGACCCTTGCCGGGTCTCCCGAGGCCCTTGGGCAGCTTGATGAAACACTCGTTGAGCGAGAGGTTGTGGCGCACGGAGTTCTTCCAGCCCTGGTAGGCGCCGCGGAAGAAGGGGAAGCGCGCCTGCAGGAACTGGTAGATCTCGCTGAGCGTCAGGCGCTTGCTGGGCGAGCTCTGTATGGCCATGACGATGAGCGCGATGTACGAGTAAGGAGGCTTCTCTGGCCGCCGCAGCCCCGAGCTCGCCTTCTTGGCGCCCCCACTCCCGGCGCCCGCGCCACCGCCGCCGCCGCCCGTGCTCTTGCAGGCGGCAGAGGAGGCGCTGGCCGAGTTGGAGGAGGAGGAGGAGGAGGCACAGGAGGCTGAGGAAGACGATGAGGACGACGAGGTGGTCTCCAGGGCGGCGGCGGCGGGCGGCGGGCTCATCAAGGCGGCCTGGAGTGCGCCGGGGGCCGGGCTGCACGCGCGGCGGAGCGGGGCCGGCGGCGGGCGCGGCGGGGGCGGCGGCGGCCCGCCCTCGGTGGTCATCTGGGACCGGGGAGAGAGGCCTGGCCGCAGGGGCGGGCCCCCGGCCGGGAACGGAGGCGCCGGAACGGGGTCGGCCCAGAAGCCGGGCGAGCGCCCTAGTCCGCCGCCCGGGCTGCAGCGGTGGCCACTCCGAGCCAGCGCTTCGGCGTCGCCTCCCTCAGCTCCGCTGGGGCTTCTGGCGGCGGCGGCGGCAGCGGGCCGGAGGCAACGCCCGGCGCATCCCTCCCCTGAGCCTCTGGCCCCTGTCTTGCGCAATGGCCTACGGGCCCGTAGAACCAAAGCGGCCGGGTGCCGGGCAGCTGCGCCCGCGAGCTGGGACGACGGCAGGGACCCCGGGGACGAGCCCGACGTCTCCCTTCAGGAGCGCTCCTCGCTCTGTCTCTCAGACTTCCTCCCTCCCGTGCCCTCCCCCCGGCCGCTCTCCCTCCCTCCTTCGCTCCCTCCCTCCCTCCACCCCCACCCCGCCCTGCCCCCTCCACGCTCCGCGCCGCCTTGGGGAGGGCGCGCTTGGCCTCAGTGCTCACTCCTCCCCCCTCCCAACCTGGCGGCAGGCTCCGTCTCTTATCTCGCTCCTCTCTCTCCACGGTTCTCCTCGGCCTTTTAATTCCTCTCGACCACTTTTCCCCTCACCTACCCATCCTCTTTCAAACGGAGGGACCACAGAATCACATTTTGCTAGGTTGACTCCCATCCAGCAAAACTCGACCACCTATATAACTTTATAAGCTCTTCTTTCTCGTTCCCCTTACAGCACCCCTGCCTCCCATCTCAGAAACCAGCCACCCCCTTCGGAGAGGACCCACCCATTCTTTTCCTCTCCGCTATCCTCCTCCTTCTCCCTCTCTTCCTCCTACCCCCTACCCCCCCCATCCCCTCAATCCACCCCCACCCCGTC
This sequence comes from Enhydra lutris kenyoni, assembly GCF_002288905.1. Taxonomy (NCBI): domain Eukaryota; kingdom Metazoa; phylum Chordata; class Mammalia; order Carnivora; family Mustelidae; genus Enhydra; species Enhydra lutris. The sequence continues at coordinate 1,562,988 of NW_019154132.1, read as the reverse complement.
TCCGTCTCCCACCCCGTCTCCGTTTCCCACCCCATCTCCGTTCTCCTCCTCCTGGCTCATCCTGGGCCGAGTGGTGCTGCCGCTGGTGCTGGGGCTGCCGTCGCCGCCGGGAGCGTCCTTAGCTGCCTTCCCCGTGCCCGCACTGACACCATCTGTCAACTTCATTTAGACATTACAGCCCACAGCCACACGCCAGGGTGCCAAACGCCCAAAGGTAAAGTGCCAATCCTCTCTCTTTCTGACAGGGCTTGGAAGATCCGCAACAGTTGCTAGTAAAGGGCAAGAAGCCGAGGCGCTGCAAAGCACCCCTATCCCC